>NC_079504.1:54441823-54575177 GCF_030052815.1 Hevea brasiliensis | reverse complement strand
TGAACTTAATGGTGAATTGTGTGCATTGAGCACTTGAATATTCTGCCCAAAATTGTTGCTGGAATTGTGTACAATATATATATGGAAGTGTTATTGATTGAATATTGAAGTAATGAGGAGGAGAAGGAATATCAAATTGGAAGTGTATGTGCTTTGTGCAGGTTGTGTATTGAAGGCAGTACCTAAATTAGGCCATAAGTGTCAAACTATGAACCCAATTGGTATGAGGCCAATGGGGGGTGAAACTAGACACCAAATAGGCCAACTTTCATGTAGAAATGATGCTAAAATTCTACCTAGAAACTGACCTTAAAAATGACCAAATCCGGATTAGCAACCTTGCGACCCAGATTTTTGACCATATGAGCAGTAGTCCTTGGGATGACCATAACTCACTCAAAACAAGTCCACTTGACTTGAAATTTTACCATGGTTAGTTTAGACATAGATCTACAATTCTTATGAAGACACCTAAGCCCAAAAATGGCCAGAACCAAGTCAAATGGCTTACACAAGTTCGGGTACAAAAACTGCCGAACCAAAAGTGACTTAAAATTGACCAAATTTTGCACTAAAGGTGCAATCTGTCCAGCTTTAGTAAATTGACCATAACTTGGTCTATACAACTCGGAATGACCTGAAATTTTGCCCCGCGTGCAATAAGACATAGAGCTACAATTTTTCTTCTTTGACCAGAAGCTAAAAACCAAGAGAAATAGGACTTTAAGCTAGGCCAATCTAGCACACAAAAATTAAGAATTTGACATCTTACATACAATGATGCTTAAAGCATTTTGGCAATGAATGCCAACTTGTAAAAATGGTAAATTGCACTATATTGGCAGCATATTGAGATATAAATTGTGGCATATTGATGCTAGAAACAACTTATCCATATTACCTAAAAAGGTCAACATATGCATTGACTAGTGAATTATATAATAGTTAGTAAACTCCAAAAATTAAAGAATTAAACAATTAATTTATAATGTGCCCTAGTTTGCGTAGTTGACTAGTATGGATAGGTTGGCATGCCAATAGAATTCTGACGGCCGTTCTGTAAATGGCTTCATGCCATACTGTGTTTTTTTTTTTTACGGCTTATTATGCCGCACTGTGACTTTAATAGCCTACGGCTATACATATTGTGTATTTATTTTTGGCTTATCACCATATTGACTATATGGCTTCTTAGCCACACTATTTGCATACCGGGAGACACTTTGTGACTGATGGTGTGACGGCAGAGGTACTAGGTACCCGATGCGATATCCGTTTATCGATCAGTCGGTAGATAGGCTACGCGGTCAGTAATTCAAGTACTATTAAATTCAAATACATAAATCTAGTCTACTGACATACAGCACCACCAAAAATTCATAAACACTTTATTTACTTTATTTTAGTGTATATTTCTTTATATTTGGCACCACTAAGCAAAATTGCTTAGCGCGTTGCTTTTATAACGCATAGGTATTGGAGATCTGTGGGGAGCCAGCGGACCTATGGCCGGGTGAGACATCAAATGCACACAGAGTCGAGTCATCACACCTTGCATTGCATACATGGTAGGACTTAGGATATCTTGTATTTTGTACTTTTGTTGTATCTTTGAAATTCGGCCTTATATTTTGTAATATTATGAAAGCTTTAAAGTTTGTAATATCTTGTACATATTAAATAACATGGAAATTTTCTGGATATATTTGAATTATTATGGACTGTATTATGGAACTGTTTAAAGACTGTAAAAGTCTATTGACTTTACTGAGAAATAGAGACTGTGAAATATTTGAGATTTTGATATTATCATATTAAACTTTTTTCAACAGGTTTGGAAGGATAGCTTGTCCGAAATACAAATGGCACCTTGCCAAATTTTTATTACCATTTTTAAAACACTAATTTTATTAAAGTGTGAAAATAGAACCAGTATGCTATGAATAGCACATAAAGACTTCTTAAAATCAAATTGAGTTTAGAAAATGTGATAATCACAGATTAAGTGCTCCGGCACGCCGTGTAGCATTCCTTGCTCGGCTACACTGTAGACGGGTGAGGGGTGTTACATTTAGTGGTATCAGAACACTGTTTAGGCGTTTCTGGACTTAGATAAATTGCATATCATGCATTGTATTGTAAGTGTTAAGATGACTCTAATGCAGATCTTTTGATTTGTTTTGTTATTTTGATCAGAATATGGACTCCACATCGCAGAGAGCGGTAGATGAGGAAGTGGAAAGTCATGCTCCATCTATGACTGAACCAAGAGACAGGAGGGAACCTGCTCCACCAGTACCAGGTGCACTAGCCACATTTCAGCAAATGGCTAAGTTCTTTAGACAGATGGCAGGAGTTATGCCACCACCACCACCACCTCCACATCAAAAATTTCATATGGAGAGACTCAGGAAGTTTGGAGCGATGGACTTTCTGGGCAAAGGAAGATGATTACATCACGGTGGCGGTTGGGCCAAGCTGGAAGAGTCTTGAAACAACTTCATTATACTCGAGCAGAATTTGGAAGGCTGTTGTATCCTCTGCAAGATGATGCATACCAGTGGTGGGATCTGATAACTAGTGAGGTGCCACGAGCAGATAACTTGGGATTTCTTTCTCACCGAGTTTAGAAAGAAGTATGTGGGCGATGTATACGGAAGAGAAGAGAAGGGAGTTTATTACCCTACCCGGAGAGAGGCGCGGTGGCTGAATATGAAAGAAAATTTGTCGTGGCCGCTATGGGTAAGAAATAGTCCCTAATGAGGCGAGACATGCAAGAGATTTGAGGAAGGACTCAATGATAACATTAAAGTAATGATTACACCTTGGGGATTCTGAGTTTGCCAAATTAGTCGAAGATGAACTGAAGGTTGAAAAAGTTAGAATGAATGAGCAGAACAGAAGGGACAGACAGCAGAAAAGAGGTCAGGGTCAGACTGGTACATCTTCTGCCCCTAGTAAGAAATTCAGAGGTTCGCCTACTCAGAGTTTCAGTAAAGCACCAAGTCAGGGTCAGTCACAGAGGCCTAAATCTCAGTTTGCACTAAGGAGAGGCCAGTCCACACCTTCAATGGCTAGCTCTCCAGGGAAAAGTGCAGAGGACCAGGCCCCAACGATATCATTGCTTGCCCACATTACCAAAAATGGCATAAGGGTGAATGTTGGAGGATGATAGGTGCTTGTTTACGGTGTGGATCTACAGACCACCTAGTCCGAGGTTGTCCTCGCAGAACTGCTACATCCACTCCAGTATCAACTGATAGGCCTGCCCCTCCAGATCCAAGGGGTAGAAGGCCGGGTAAGGCTGAGGCAGCCGGTACTTCATAGAAACCTGTATCAGAATCTGTGGAGAGAGCAGAAGGCAGAAAACTAGCCAGAGCCTATGCTATACGGGCACAGGAGGAACAGGATGCTCCAAATGTCATCAAGGGTACGTTCCTCCTTTATAATACTTCTGTGCATGCATTAGTGGATCCTGGATCTACTCATTCATAAATTTGTAACAAAATTTGCTGTAGAAAAGGGAATACCGAGAGGAAAGTGACCAAGACATCTGGTCACAAATCCGCTAGGCCACAGTGTGGTAGTAAACAAAGTGTATAAGGGCCGTCCATTGAAGATTCAAGGGAAAGAGTTCTCAGCAGACTTAATTGAACTGCCTTTCCATGAGTTTGATGTGATTTTGGGAATGGACTGGTTATCCCATCATCAGGCAATAGTAGATTGTAAATTGAAGAGATCTCTCTGAAAACTACTGAGAACGAAGATATAATAGTAGTGGGTGAAAGGGAAGATTTCTTGTCCAATGTCATCTCAGCTACAGTTGCAAGGAGATGGTTGAGAAAAGGGTGTGAAGCCTATCTGGCACACGTGGTTGACACTAGGCAGGGTAAACTTGACTTGTCTGACATACCCATAGTAAGGGATTTCTCTGAGATATTTCCTGAGGAATTGCCTAGTTTGCTACCAGAAAGGGAAGTTGAATTTTGTAACATCCTCAATTTAGCTAGTCCGTACAGTCTACTGTTCCGGTGATCGGTGTCGGTCCGGACAGCTAGAATGTATGGAAAAATATTTAAACTAAAGTGAGGGACTATAATTAACTCAAATATTAATAAGAAAAATTTAGCAAAAATTTTAGAAATAAAATACAACCAAGTTAAATGGCTAGGTGCCTAGCGATGGGTAACCTAGTGAGAAGTTGCGGTTCTCGCAACTAGGAGCCCTAGACCCGGGGGAAAAATTATAAAAATAATTTTTGGGACTCCAGAGAAGGGTTATTGAGGTTCTTATGGCATTAGAATGCCAAGAAAATACTTAAAAAAATTTCTCAATCGGTACAGACAATTTTGGCCCGTTAAGCCAAATGGAGGGCATTTTGGTCATTTCGCCTTCAGAGGTGATTTTTGGCCGACTTGTCCAGTTAAGTAAATAATTATTATGACATAAAATATGAATAAATATTACTAAAAGTTGAATTGAAAATGAGTAGAAAAGAAAAGAAAAAAAATGAATTAAATGAGAATTTATGACATCACATGATGTCATTAGTGTGCCTTCACCCACTCAAGTGTTGACACATGGCACAAATATGTTTAAAAAGACAAAATGGGCTGAAAAATGAGAGAAAGGAATCAGATTTCCATTTCCTCTTCTTCCTTGCCGTAAACCAATTTTCCCTAACCTCCATGGGCAAGCTTTTTCAAGCTTGATTTTCCCTAGCTTCCACACCATAAAAGCCCTAGTTGTCTTCACAAAAAATTCACCCCACACCTTGAGGAAGCTTTGGGCAGCAAAATCTTGAAGAAAAATTAAAGTTTTGGTTGGCTTGGATTTGAGCTAAAAGAGGTTAGTGACCAAAACCTTAAATTTCAATTCAATTTCATGTTTAAGCACTACATTGGTGATTAAATGACAAAGAAACTTGATGAAAGACATTGGTATGCCATCCCTTATTTTTGGCAGCCATGGTTAGGGTTTGATGGTGTTGAATTTAATGAAGTTAAAAGGGTATTAGGGCGGCCCACAATATGTATTTGCTAAGTAGATTGATGAAATAAAGTGAAAATACATGAGTTTGAAATTGTTGAGTTAGGGTTTGGGTTGAAAAATGAGACTTTGATCTTGTGATGATGGAAGTAGGTTTTAATGGTCAATTAGTGACCATTTGGTTTGGTTTGAACCAGAAATGAAGTGAATTGGGCTGTGGAATTTGAGGTTGGAGTGGCTGCCTTGTGTAACCTGCAGGTTTGGTTGTGAGTCCAGCCTGTTTGGACAGCCATAAATTGAATTGTAGAGGTTCAATTGGTGTTTGGCCAATTGGACATGAAACTAGACACATAATGGCACAACTTTGATGAAGAAACCATGCCCAGAAAATCAAACCAACTTGACCAAAATCTTGCCCTAATTCGGGTGACCTGCACTCTGCCTGGGCAAAATGACCAAATGAACAGTGTTTGGTCATTTGGCCATAACTCAATGTAGAAAGGTCTAATTGACATGAAATTTTATCAGCAAAAAGGAGACATATAGACTAACAACTTTCATGAAGAAACCTAACCCAAATTATGACCATAACCAAGTCAAATTTCCAACCAAACTTGAGTCACCAAATCTGGCAGAATCAGTTTTTCCCAGAATTTTGGAATCTGCCCAATCCGGCCAGTTATGGTATTTAGGCCATAACTTAAGCTATAAAACTTCAAATGGAGTGATTCAAAAAAATAAATTCATCTAGACAAAATAAGGAACAACTTTCATGTTGATCACTTTTCCAAAATTCCACTGCAAAGATGACTAATGGAACAGTAAAGACAAAGCATGAAAACTGAAATTTTTGTCTAATTATCACTAAGCTTAGGGATGGTATTGGCAATCAATACCAACAAGTTAAAAATGAAAAATGTGGTATGTTGATGATATTTAAATTAATTTACCTATTGCCAATGCAAAAGTCAACATTTTAGTTGACCAATGAAGTGAATAGTAATCATAAAAATACAATTTCAAAGAATTACTTAAATGAAAAGTGCTAAATGCCCTAGTAGGCCTAAGGTGATTGGATTGGATTGGTTGGCATGGCACTAGGGTTCTGTTAGCAGTACTACGTATGGCTTCATGCCATTCTGTGTTTCATGGCTTCCCATGCCATTCTGTAACATAATAGCCTTTGGCTATGATATTGAGTTGTTATACTTGGGTTTAATCCTCGATAATTATTACGACTTATTAGTTACATTTGCACAGGAGACACAATGTGACCGATGGTGTGATGGTCCGAGTACTTAGTACCCAGTGCGGTTACCGTTTGTCGATCGATTGACTAAATTAGGTTACTCGGGCAATGTTAATAAATTTTACCAAACTTAAATCGAATAACACTGCAATAAATATTAGAAACTAAGTCTACCCAGAAATGTAAATATTCATTCTGCATATTTTATTTTAATTTAATTTATTTTATTTTATTTTATATTGTCACCACTAAGCAGAATTGCTTAGCGCGTCACTTTGCCACGCAGTCTGGGAGACTTAGTGGGAGTCCGGCAGACCGCATCTTGGGTGAGCCATCATATACGCACTCGAGTTGAGTCACCTCACATTGCGATTGCATTTGGTAGGACATTAGGCCATGCAGGATATTTTGATATTTTGCCATTTTGTATTTTGTAAACTTTTGTTATGTACATTATAAACTCATGTAATCATATTTTTGCTATAATTATCTATGAGTGTGTTCGAGAAATAAATATGAGTGTTTCTCATTGAATTTGGTATGATATGAAATGAATGAAAATTTTGAGATATTGAAGTGAATTGAGAAATTGTTGAGAATATATTGGAGGTTGATTGAGAATAAGGTGATGATATTATTGGGAGTGTTTTTAATAGGTTCAAAAGAACTGTTTTTCCAATTTATAGACGGCACTCATCCAGATTTTCTATAAAATTTGAGGAAAAATTTAGTTTTATCAAAAATCATAAATAAATGAATTAAAAAGGATTAATTGAAATTGAAACATGAATTGGTGTTAGACACCTTTGAGTGGCATAACTTGCCCGCTACCTTTGTGACGGGTAAGAGTGTCACATTTAGTGTATCGAGCATCGGTTTAGGCGTTTACAGGCCTAGATAGAGTACATACCAATGCATTGCATTTGTAAATGTTGAGGTGACAGATGCGATCTGTTTGTCTTCTTATTTTGAATAGGACATGGATCACCTTATGAAAGCGATTGATGAAGAGGTGGAGAGTCATGCTCCACCAAGGGCTGAGTCTGGGGGCAGGGGAGAATCTGCTCCACCAGCAGCTGAGGCACCTGCTCAACCTCAGTTTGCTCTATTCCAGCAAATGACCGAGTTCTATCGGCAAATGATGGGGGCAATTTCTCCACCTCAACCACAGCCTCAACCTCCACCAGCCCCACAGAAGTCCCATTTGAGGATATTACGAAAACATGGTGCTGTAGACTTCTTTGGAAAAGGAAGGATGAATCCATTCTGCAAAAAAATTAGTTGGATGAGAACCATCAGTCTTGAAACGGCTAAAGCGCACCTGAGCGAGAACACGGTGGGTCTTTGTGTCCCTACTTCAAGATGGCGCATATCGGTGGTGGGACACGATAACGGTGAGGTCTGTCTGAGCGGATCACACAGGAATTTTTCCTTGCGAGTTCGGGAAGAAATTTATTAGCAAGGTGTATTTAGAGGAGGCGAAGAAGGGAATTTATCGATGCGAGAGCGAGCGGTTGTCGATGGTGAGTATGGCGTGAATTTGTCGACCGAGCCGGTATGGGAGGGAGATAGTCCCTCGAGGCGAGAGAGAAGGTGTAGGCGGTTTGAGGAAGGACTCAATGACAACATCAAAGTCATGATCACGACTTTGGAGATTACGGATTTTTCTAAAGCGGTGGATCTTTGCATCAAAAGTGGAAAGGGTTAGAATCAATGAGCAAAATAGAAGGGAAAACGAGAAGAGAGGTCAAAGGTCCGGTGCATTCTCTACTCCCAGCAAGAAAAGGAAAGGTCCTCCTTCTCATAGTTCAGGACCACCACAGTCGGGGAGTCTCGGGGCGGACCACGGTTTACACCTAGGAGAGGCAGTCCACACCATCAATGGGCAGCTCTCGGGGATAGTGTTTAGGGACCAGCCCTGCATCTTCCGCTTGTCAATCTTGTCAAAAAGTGGCATAAGGGAGTGTTGGCGAGTGACAGTGCATGCTTACGGTGTGGATCGGCGAACATCGGATCAAGAATTGTCAGAAGAGGACTACTCATTGCTCCAACACAAGCGACAGCTGCTCTGCACCACAAAGGGGTAGGAAACAGTAAACTGAGGTAGTGGTCCATCAGGCTGCATCTGAGTCGGTGAGAGGCGGACACTAGAATACCAGCCGGGGCTTATGCCATCGAGCTCGGGAGGAGCAAGATGCCGGATGTCATCGAGTGCGTTTTCCCTCTACAACATACGTACATGCATTGGTGGATCCAGATCCACTCATTCCTACACTTGCATCAAACTACCCATAGAGAGGAGTTCGGTAGAGGAGAGTGATCAAGACATTCTGGTCACAAATCCACTAGGCCACAGTGTGGTAGTGAATAAGGTGTATAAAGGTTGCCTGTTGAGAATTCAGGGGCATGAATTCTCGGCAGACTTAATTGAATTGCCCTTCCACGAGTTTGACGTGATTTTGGGAATGGACTGGTTATCACGTCATCAGGCAATAGTTGATTGCAAATTGAAGAGGATTTCTCTGAAAACTTCTGAGGGTAATGAGATCATTGTTGTGGGTGAAAGGGATGATTTCTGTCAATGTTATCTCGACCACGATTCTGCAAGAAGAATGATGAGAAAAGGCTGTGAAGCTTACCTAGCACACGTAGTTGATACAAGGCAAGCTAAGCCAAACTTGTGTAATATACCCACAGTAAGAGACTTCCCAGATGTGTTTCCTGAGGAGTTGCCTGGTTTACCACCAGAAAGGGAAGTCGAGTTTGCTATTGAGGTAATCAAGATCTGCACCCATTTCTATTGTTCCTTATAGGATGGCACCCAGATTGAGGAGTTGAAAACTTCGTTGCAAGAGTTGCTTGATAAGGGTTCATCGCGATGTGTCACCATGAGAACTCGGTCTTGTTTGTGAAGAAGAAGGATGGAACCTTGAGATTGTGTGTTGATTCTGGCGGTTGAATAAAAGCTGTGAAGAATAAATATCCATTGCCGAAATTGTGATTTGTTTGATCGGTTGAAAGGAGCACATGTATTTTCAAAAATTGATCTCGAATCGAGGATATCATCGGTGAGGGTAAAGGATACGGATGTGTCAAAAGCGCATTGAGAACTTCGGTATGGGCACTATGAATTTCTAGTGATGCCGTTTGGGTTAACAAATGCACCAGCGCATTTATGGACCTTATGAACCGTATCTTCCATCCATACTTAGATCGGTTTGTAGTGGTCTTTATTGATGATATTCTGTATTCCAAGACCGGGGAAGAACATGATGAACATTTGAGGATTGTTACGCAAACCTGCGAGAAAAGAAGTTGTATGCTAAGTTGTCCAAGTGTGATTTTTGGATGAGTGAGATCTCCTTTCTTGGACACATAGTGTCGGTGAGGGGATTAAGTAGATCCCAAAAGATAGAAGCGATGATGGAATGGAAGCCTCCTAGAAATACAACCGAGGTCGAAGTTTCTTGGGGCTATTTGGATACTCTGACGATTTGTGAAGTGATCCAATGACCAAGTTGTTGCATAAGAATGTGAAATTTATTTGGAGCGACAAGTGCCAAGCCAGTTTGAGAGGTTGAAGGCTATGTTGTGAAGCACCGGTGTTAACACGCCGGTGTCGAGGAAAAGACTTTGTGGTCTATAGTGATGCCTTGCATAATGGGCTAGGGTGAGTATTGATGCAAGAAGGGAAAGTGGTTGCCTATGCTTCCAGGCAGTTAAGGCCACATGAATAGAACTACCCTACTCATGACCTGGAATTAGCAGCAATCATCTTCGAACTGAAGATATGGAGGCATAATTTATATGGTGAAAAATGCTACATTTATCTGACCACAAGAGTCTAAAATATTTGCCAACCGGAAGGAGCTCAACCTTAGACAAAGGCGATGG
This sequence comes from Hevea brasiliensis, assembly GCF_030052815.1. Taxonomy (NCBI): domain Eukaryota; kingdom Viridiplantae; phylum Streptophyta; class Magnoliopsida; order Malpighiales; family Euphorbiaceae; genus Hevea; species Hevea brasiliensis. The sequence goes on along the minus strand of NC_079504.1, from coordinate 54,565,045 downwards.
TTTGAGTTACTGTTTGACTATGATTGTGTGATAGATTATCATCCTGGGAAGGCAAATGTAGTGGCTGATGCTTTTAGTAGTAAGTCCATCACAGCTTTAAGATCACTAAATGCCTATCTGTCCTTAGCTCAAGATGGAGCTATTTTGGTTGAGTTGCAAATGAGGCCAACTCTGCTCAATGCAGATACAAGATGGGCGAAGCGGATGAAAAACTAATGGCCATTATGGCTAAAATTCTGAGGGAAGGAAGCTGAATATGAGGTGAAAGCGGATGGATGTTTATACTACGGAGGAGAGTGTGTGTACGGATGATGGGGAAAGCGAGGACTAATATTCTGAATGAAGCACACACTAGTGTTTATGCTATGCACCAGGAGCACAAAAATGTATAATGATTTGAAGCCTCATTATTGGTGGCACAGTATGAAGAGGGATATAGTGACTATGTGACTAAGTGTTTAACATGTCACCAAGTTAAGGCGAGAACATCAAGTTTCATCGGGTTTATTCTGACCTATAACCATGCTGAATGGAAATGGGGCCGGTCACTATGGATTTTGTTAGTGGTCTACCTCTCACCCAAAGGAAGCATGATGCAATGTGGGTGATAGTGGATAGATTGTGAAGTCGGCACATTTCTGCCCGATTAGGGTGACTACTCACTGGAGAAGCTAGCGGTGTATATCGGTGAGATAGTTAGTGCATGGAATCCCACTTTCTATCATATCGGCCGAGACCCAAGGTTTACATCAAGATTACGGAAGAAGTTGCATGAATCCTTGGGCACACAACTCCATTTCAACCTGACTTTCCATCCTCGAACGGATGGGCAATCGAGAAAAGAGTAATCGGTAAACAATGAAACCAATCGAACTAATGCAAATATTGAATGAAATGATAATAATAACATAAAATATATGTCGAGTCCTTGAAGATATCTTTGAGGAGTTGTGTCATTGAGTTTGAGGAAGTTGGGATAGATACCTTCCAGCAGCGAGTCGCATACAACAATAGCTATCAATCTAGCATCCAAATGGCCCCGTATGAAGCACTGTATGGGAGGAAATGAAGAACTCCAGTGTGCTGGACTGAATTGGGCGAAGACAAGCTGGTAGGGCCAAACCTGGTGAAACAGACTGAGGAAAAAGTGAAAATAATTAAAGCTAACTTGAAGATTGCCTCCGATAGACAGAAGTCTTATGCCGACCTGAAGAGAAAAGAGATAGAATATACAGTTGGTGATAAAGTGTTTCTCAAAGTTTCACCATGGAAGAAAATACTGAGGTTTAGAAGAAAGGGTAAGTTAAGCCCTAGGTTCATTGGCCCATATGAAGTTATTGAGCGTGTGGGACCAGGTAGCCTCTGAGCTAGCTTTACCACTAGAGCTGGATAAGATCCACAATGTGTTCCACGTGTCTATGCTAAGACGATACAGCTCAGATCCTTCACATGTCATCTCCATGGAAGAAATTGAAGTACAACCGGATTTGACATATGAAGAGGAACCCATACGAATCCCGGCTCGGGAAGTAAAAGAGTTGAGGCATAAGCAGATTCCACTGGTGAAAGTGCTTTGGAAGCACCACAACACCGAGGAGGCAACTTGGGAAAGTGAAAAGATGATGAGGCAATAGTTTCCCTCAACTGTTTGCATCAGGTAAATTTCGAGGACGAAATTTTTATTAGAGGGGAAGAGTTGTAACATCCTCAATTTAGCTAGTCAAATGCAGTCTCTTATTGGTGATCGGTGTCCGGACAGCTAGAATGTATGGAAAAATATTTAAACTAAAGTGAGGGACTATAATTAACTCAAATATTAATAAGAAAAATTTAGCAAAAATTTTAGAAATAAAATACAACCAAGTTAAATGAGCCGGTGCCCTAGCGATGGGTAACCTAGTGAGAAGTTGCGGTTCTCGCAACTAGGAGCCTTAGACCCGGGGGAAAAATTATAAAATAATTTTTGGGACTCCAGAGAAGGGTTATTGAGGTTCTTATGGCATTAGAATACCAAGAAAATACTTAGAAAAATTTTTCAATTGGTACAGACAATTTTGGCCCGTTAACCCAAACGGAGGGCATTTTGGTCATTTCGCCTTCAGAGGTGATTTTTGGCTGACTTGTCCAGTTAAGTAAATAATTATTATAACATAAAACGTGAATAAATATTACTAAAAGTTGAATTGAAAATGAGTAGAAAAGAAAAGAAAAAAAAATGAATTAAATGGGAATTTATGACATCACATGATGTCATTAGTGTGCCTTCACCCACTCAAGTGTTGACACATGGCATAAATATGTTTAAAAAGACAAAATGGGCTGAAAAATGAGAGAAAGGAATCAGATTTCCATTTCCTCTTCTTCCTTGCCGTAAACCAATTTTCCCTAACCTCCATGGACAAGCTTTTTCAAGCTTGATTTTCCCTAGCTTCCACACCATAAAAGCCCTAGTTGTCTTCACAAAAAATTCACCCCACACCTTGAGGAAGCTTTGGGCAGCAAAATCTTGAAGAAAAATTAAAGTTTTGGTTGGCTTGGATTTGAGCTAAAAGAGGTTAGTGACCAAAACCTTAAATTTCAATTCAATTTCATGTTTAAGCACTATATTGGTGATTAAATGACAAAGAAACTTGATGAAAGACATTGGTATGCCATCCCTTATTTTTGGCAGCCATGGTTAGGGTTTGATGGTGTTGAATTTAATGAAGTTAAAAGGGTATTAGGGATGCCCACAATATGTATTTGCTAAGTAGATTGATGAAATAAAGTGAAAATACATGAGTTTGAAATTGTTGAGTTAGGGTTTGGGTTGAAAAATGAGACTTTGATCTTGTGATGATGGAAGTAGGTTTTAATGGTCAATTAGTGACCATTTGGTTTGGTTTGAACCAGAAATGAAGTGAATTGGGTTGTGGAATTTGAGGTTGGAGTGGTTGCCTTGTGTAACCTGCAGGTTTGGCTATGAGTCCAGCCTGTTTGGACAGCCATAAATTGAATTGTAGAGGTTCAATTGGTGTTTGGCCAATTGGACATGAAACTAGACACATAATGGCACAACTTTGATGAAGAAACCATGCCCAGAAAATCAAACCAACTTGACCAAAAGCTTGCCCTAATTCGGGTGACCTGCACTCTGCCTGGGCAAAATGACCAAATGAACAGTGTTTGGTCATTTGACCATAACTCAATGTAGAAAGGTCCAATTGACCTGAAATTTTACCAGCAACAAGGCGACATATAGACCAACAACTTTAATGAAGAAACCTAACCCAAATTATGACCATAACCTAGTCAAATTGCCAACCAAACTTGAGTCACCAAATCTGGCAGAATCAGTTTTTCCCAGAATTTTGGAATCTGCCCAATCCGGCCAGTTATGGTATTTAGGCCATAACTTAAGCTATAAAACTTCAAATGGAGTGATTCAAAAAAATAAATTCATCTAGACAAAATAAGGAACAACTTTCATGTTGATCACTTTTCCAAAATTCCACTGCAAAGATGACTAATGGAACAGTAAAGACAAAGCATGAAAACTGAAATTTTTGTCTAATTATCACTAAGCTTAGGGATGGTATTGGCAATCAATACCAACAAGTTAAAAATGAAAAATGTGGTATGTTGATGATATTTAAATTAATTTACCTATTGCCAATGCAAAAGTCAACATTTTAGTTGACCAATGAAGTGAATAGTAATCATAAAAATACAATTTCAAAGAATTACTTAAATGAAAAGTGCTAAATGCCCTAGTAGGCCTAATGTGATTGGATTGGATAGGTTGGCATGCCACTATGGTTCTGTTAGCAGTACTGCGTATGGCTTCATGCCATTCTGTGTTTCATGGCTTCCCTTGCCATTCTGTAACATAATAGCCTTTGGCTATGATATTGAGTTGTTATACTTGGGTTTAATCCCCGATAATTATTACGACTTATTAGTCGCATTACTGACACCTGGAGACACAATGTGACCGATGGTGTGATGGTCCGAGGTACTTAGTACGATGCGGTTACCGTTTGTCGATCCGATTGACTAAATTAGGTTACTCGGGCAATGTTAATAAATTTTACCAAACTTAAATCAAATAACACTGCAATAAATATTAGAAACTAAATCTACCCAGAAATGTAAATATTCATTCTGCATATTTTGTTTTAATTTAATTTATTTTATTTTATTTTATATTGTCACCACTAAGCAGAATTGCTTAGCGCATCACTTTTGCCACGCGCAGGTACTGGAGACTTAGTTGGGGAGTCCAGTAGACCGCATACTGGGTGAGCCATCATATCTGCACTCAGAGTTCAGAGTCACCTCACATTGCAGTGCATTTGGTAGGACATTAGGCCATCTGGGATATTTTGATATTTTGCCATTTTGTATTTTGTAAACTTTTGTTATGTACATTATAAACTCATGTAATCATATTTTTGCTATAATTATCTATGAACTGTGTTCAGAAATAAATATGAGTGTTTCTCATTGAATTTGGTATGATATGAAATGAATGAAAATTTTGAGATATTGAAGTGAATTGAGAAATTGTTGAGAATATATTGGAGGTTGATTGAGAATAAGGTGATGATATTATTGGGAGTGTTTTTAACAGGTTCAAAAGAACTGTTTTTCCAATTTATAGACGGCACTCATCCGGATTTTCTATAAAATTTGAGGAAAATTTTAGTTTTATAAAAAATTATAAATAAATGAATTAAAAAGGATTAATTGAAATTGAAACATGAATTGGTGTTCCGACACACTGAGTGGCATAACTTGCTCGGCTACACTGTAGACGGGTAAAGGGTGTCACAAATTTGCTATTGAGATTATGCTGGGTACAGCTCCAATTTCAATTGCTCCATATAGGATGGCATCTGCTGAATTGAAAGAGTTAAAAATTCAACTACAAGAATTACTAGACAAGGGGTTCATACGCCCCAGTGTGTCACCATGGGGAGCTCCGGTACTGTTTGTAAAGAAGAAAGATGGGACACTGAGGTTATGTGTTGACTACCAGCAGTTAAATAGAGTAACAGTGAAGAACAAGTATTCGTTGCCTAGAATTGATCATCTGTTTGATCAGTTGAAGGGAGCTGGTGTGTTTTCTAAGATTGATCTCAGATCAGGGTATTATTAGCTAAGGGTTAAGGATGCAGATGTGCCTAAGATTGCATTTAGAACCCGGTATGGGCATTATGAATTCCTAGTGATGCCATTTGGGTTAACAAACGCTCCAGCAGCATTCATGGACCTTATGAATCGTATCTTCAATCCATACTTAGATCGGTTCGTAGTGGTCTTCATTGATGACATCCTGGTGTATTCCAAGGATAAAGCAGAACATGATAAGTATTTGAGAATTGTTCTGCAGACTCTAAAAGAGAAGAAATTGTATGCTAAATTGTCCAAGTGTGAGTTCTGGTTGAATGAGATTGCATTCCTTGGACATGTAGTATCAGCTGAAGGGATTAGAGTGGATCCCAAGAAGATTAAAGCAGTGATGGACTGGAAGCCTCCCAGAAATACAACTGAGATAAGAAGTTTCTTAGGGTTACCTGGATATTATAGAAGATTTGTAAAGGGATTTTCCCTGATAGCTGCTCCAATGACCAAATTATTACACAAGAATATGAAATTTGACTGGAATGACAAGTGTCAAGCCAGTTTTGAGAGGCTGAAGGCTATGTTGATAGAGGCACCAGTGTTAACACAGCCAATGTCTGGAAAAGACTTTGTAGTCTACAGTGATGCCTCACACAATGGGTTAGGGTGTGTACTCATGCAAGAAGGGAAAGTGGTCGCATATGCTTCCGAGTGATTAAGGCCACATGAAAAGAATTACCCTACTCATGATTTAGAGTTAGCAGCAATTATCTTCGCATTGAAGATATGGAGGCATTACTTGTATGGAGAAAAATGCTACATATACACAGACCATAAGAGTCTGAAGTATCTGCCAACCCAGAAGGAACTTAATTTGAGGCAGAGGCGATGGATTGAATTCCTGAAAGATTATGATTGTGTGATTGACTACCACCCAGGGAAGGCAAATGTAGTCGCTGATACTTTAAGCAGAAAATCTATTGTAGCATTAAGATCTCTGAATGCCCAACTGTCCTTAACTCATGATGGAGTTATTTTGGCATAGTTGTAAGTGAAGCTGAATCTATTACATGAGATCTGAGGATGGGCGGAAGACGGATGAGAAATTAATGGCATTATGGGCAAAATCAGAGGAAGAAGCGAGAATATGAAGTGAAAGAAAATGGGTGCTGTACTATAAAGAAAGAGTATGTGTACGGATGATAAAGAGTTGAAAACCAGATTCGAAAGAAGCACATAACAGTGTGTATGCTATGCACCGGGAAGCACAAAATGTACCATGACACGAAACTCCGATCTTTGGTGGCTAGGTATGAAGAAGGACATAGTTGACTATGTAACTAGATGCTTGACATGTCGACAAGTCAAAGCAGAACATCAAGTTCCATCGGGTTTATTCTGACCCATAAACATACGAATGGAAATGGGACCAAGTCACTATGGACTTTGTCAGTGGTCTACCTCTCACTCAGAAGAAGCATGATGCAGTATGGGTGATTGTGGATAGGTTGACCAAATCAGCACATTTTTGCGGTCGAGCACTACTCCTTTGGAAAAGCTAGTAGAATTGTACATCAGTGAGATAGTTAGACTACATGAAATTCCACTTTCCATTATATCAGATAGAGACTCGAGGTTTACATCTAGATTTTGGAAGAAATTACAAGAATCCTTGGGCATACAACTCCATTTTAGTACGGCTTTTCATCCTCAGACGGATGGACAGTCAGAAAGAATAATCCAGGTAAATTTTGAAACTCATTAAGTTATTGCAAACAATAAGCGATAATAATGATAGTAATAACTGAATATGTGTGATAGGTCCTCGAGGATATCTTTGAGAAGTTGTGTTATTGAGTTTGAGGAAGTTGGGACAGATACCTTCCACTGGCAAAATTTGCATATAATAATAGCTATCAAGCTAGCATACAAATGGCACCCTATGAAGCACTGTACGGGAGAAAATGTAGAACAACTGTATGTTGGACTAAATTAGATGAAGATAAGCTAGTGGGCCCAGACCTGATAAAACAGACAGAGGAAAAGGTGAAACTGATAAAGGCCAATTTGAAAGTTGCCTCAGACCGACGAAAATCTTATGCTGACTTGAGGAGAAAAGACATTGAGTAGGAAGTTAGCGAGAAGGTATTTCTCAAAGTATTACCATGGAAAAAGTGTTGAGATTCGGGAAAAAGGGAAAATTAAGCCCTAGGTTAATTGGCCCATATGAAGTTATTGAACGTGTAGGACCAGTAACCTACCGATTAGCCTTACCACCTGAGCTGGACAAGATACCTAATGTGTTCCATGTCTCGATGCTCAGAAGATACAGATCAGATCCTTCACATGTCATCTCAGCAGAAAAAATTGTGGTACAACCTCACCTGACATATGAAGAAGAACCAATTAAAATCTTGGCACGAGAGGTAAAAGAGCTCAGAAACAAGACAATTCCACTAGTGAAATCCTATGGAGACACCACAACACGGAAGAGGCAACATGGGAGAGCGAGGAGACAATGAGGCAACAGTTCCCTCAGCTCTTCACATTAGGTAAATTTCGAGGACGAAATTTTTATTTAGAGGGGAAGAGTTGTAACATCCCCATTGCACGTGTTGCATGCGTTACATTTGCTCGATGGTCAAATAACTGATCCGAGCAAGTCGGGATGTGCGGAACTACACTAGTGATAGTGAACAGACATATAATGATGAAATAAATAAAAAGAAAATACAAGAAAAATCAAACAAAAATGAAAGAGAGAAAATGAAGCTAAGTTAAATGAGCCGGTACCGCAGCGATGGGTGACCGCACTGGGAAGGCCATTACCGACCCCAGGACCGCGGGGAACCCTCTGAATTTAATTTTGAGACATAAATAAAGGTTTATTAAAATGTAATTGATACTAGAAATATCAAAGAAAAATTAGTAAATTAGTATAAAGAAAAATGAAAAAAAATCGAAAAACAGACAAAAATCGGTGTTACAGAAAAATCGAGAATATAACCTGAAGTGGGGTATTTTGGTCATTTGACACATAGTGTTGCCTTTTGACCTCAATCTCCATTAAAAATAAATGATATTACACTTTATAAATGTCATGAAAAATTAAATGGTGATACATTATGTAAATAGTGAAAGAATTGAGCTAAAGGTGCAAATAATGAAAGTTTAACTAATTAAACAATTAATTTAGAGTTAATGCTCCACTAACTCAAGCCTTGGGACATTTATCCAAGCCATTAGTGGGCAGAAACCACTTCATCTTCAACCTTCCACAAACCAGCCAAATTTCCACCATGGAAGAACTCCATTGCCACACCTTGCTCTACCTCTATGCAAGCATGTTCTAGCCGTCCTTTCCACTTTTTTCCTTCATTAAAGCTTGCATACTCACCTTGGGGAAGATATTGGCAACAAGAAAAATAAGATTTGGTGAATTTTGAAGGAAGCTTTCAAGTGGTAAGTGTCCAAAACCTTTCCCTTGCTTTAGTAAACCTTGTGTTTAGGTTGAGGTGAGTATTTAGGTGAAGAGAAATAAAAGAAATAGCGAGAAATGGACTTGTCCATTTTTGGCAGCCATGAACCTTTGTTGAGCTTGAGTTATTTTTACTTCTAATGAATGGAAATGAAGGTTGATTAATTCAAATGAAAGTTGTGCATGTAGTGTTTGAATTAAGGGTGTGAAATGGAACCTTGATGCCTTGACCAAACTGCCATGTTTGGCAGCCCCTAATAGCATGAATTTGTGTGTGAACATGTAGTTATTAATGAAATATGCTAATGTTAAATTGTGGGCAGCAAGTGTAAGTGATATTGAAGTATGATTATGTTGAAGTGTATGTGTAATATTGACATTGAGATATGTTGAATTTTGGTGGAAGTGAATGTTGAACTTAATGGTGAATTGTGTGCATTGAGCACTTGAATATTCTGCCCAAAATTGTTGCTGGAATTGTGTATAATATATATATGGAAGTGTTATTGATTGAATATTGAAGTAATGAGGAGGAGAAGGAATATCAAATTGGAAGTGTATGTGCTTTGTGTAGGTTGTGTATTGAAGGCAGTACCTAAATTAGGCCATAAGTGCCAAACTATGAACCCAATTGGTATGAGGCAAATGGGGGGTTGAAACTAGACACCAAATAGGCCAACTTTCATGCAGAAATGATGCCAAAATTCTACCTAGAAACTAACCTTAAAAATGACCAAATCCGGATTAGCAACCTTGCAACCCAGATTTTTGACCATATGAACAGTAGTCCTTGGGATAACCATAACTCACTCAAAACAAGTCTAATTGACTTGAAATTTTTACCATGGTTAGCTTAGACATAGATCTACAATTCTTGTGAAGATACCTAAGCCAAGAAATGGCCAGAACCAAGTCAAATGGCTTGAACAAATTGGGGTACAAAAACTGCCGAACCAAAAGTGACCTAAAATTGACCAAATTTTGCACTAAAGGTGCAATCTGTCCAGCTTTAGTAAATTGACCATAACTTGGTCAATACAACTCGGAATGATCTGAAATTTTGCCCCGCATGCAATTAGACATAGAACTACAATTTTTCTTCTTTGACAAGAAGCTAAAAACCAAGAGCAATAGGACTTTAAGCTAGACCAATCTAGCATGCAAAAATTAAGAATTTGACATCTTACATACAATGATGCTTAAAGCATTTTGGCAATGAATGCCAACTTGTAAAAATGATAAATTACACTATATTGGCAGCATATTGAGATATAAATTGTGACATATTGATGCTAGAAACAACTTATCCATATTACCTAAAAAGGTCAACATATGCATTGACTTGTGAATTATATAATAGTTAGTAAACTCCAAAAATTGAAGAATTAAATAATTAATTTATAATGTGCCCTAGTTTGCCTAGTTGACTAGTATGGATAGGTTGGCATGCCAATAGGATTCTGACAGTTGTTCTGTAAATGGCTTCATGCCATACTGTGTTTTTTTTATTTTTTTTATAGCTTATTATACCGTACTGTGACTTTAATAGCCTACGGCTATACATATTGTGTATTTATTTTTGGCTTATCGCCAGATTGACTATATGGCTTCTTACCCACACTATTTGCACACCGGGAGACACTTTGTGACCGATGTTGTGACGGTCCAAGGTACTAGGTACCCAGTGCCATTATATCCGTTTATCCAGTCTGGTCAGTATATAGGCTACACGGGCAGTAATTCAAGTACTATTAAATTCAAATACATAAATCCATTCTACTGACATACAGCACCACCAAAAATTCGTAAACACTTTATTTACTTTATTTTAGTGTATATTTCTTTATATTTGGCACCACTAAGCAAAATTGCTTAGCGCGTTGCTTTTATAACACGTAGGTATTGGAGACAAAGCTGGGGAGCCCAGCAGACCTACAACCGGGTGAGACATCAGATCTGCACAGGAGTCTAGAGTCATCTGCACTGCATTGCATATATGGTAGGACTTAGGATATCTTGTATTTTGTACTTTTGTTGTATCTTTGAAATTCGGCCTTGTATTTTGTAATATTATGAAAGCTTTAAAGTTTGTAATATCTTTTACATATTAAATAACGTGGAAATTTTCTGGATATATTTGAATTATTATGGACTGTATTATCGAACTGTTTAATGATTGTAAAAGTCTATTGACTTTACTGAGAAATAAAGACTGTGAAATATTTGAGATTTTGATATTATCATATTAAATTTTCAACGAGTTTGGAAGAATGATTTGTCAGAAATCTGGATGGCACCTTGCCAAATTTTTATTACTATTTTTAAAACACTGATTTTATTAAAGTGTGAAAATAGAACCAGTATGCTATGAATTACACATAAAGACTTCTTAAAATCAAATTGAGTTTAGAAAATGTGATAATCACAGACTAAGTGCTCCGGCACGCCGTGTAGCACGCTTTGCTCGACTACACTATAGACGGGTGAGGGATGTTACATGTATAATGTATGAAAAGGTCAAGATTTTCATTGAGTAGTGAATTTCATAATGACCAGAAAACCCTAAAAACAAATATTTAATCTTGTACTATGCCCTAATTTGCTAGTTGACTAGTTTGGATAGGTTAGCATGCCAATAGGATTCTGACAGCTGTTCTGTAAATGACTTTACGACATATTGTGTTTTATGGCTTATTATGCCATACTATGATTTTAATAGCCTATGGCTATACAGATTGTGTTATTATACTCGGCTTAATGCCTGATTGATTATATGGCTTTTTAGCCACACTGTTTGCACACCGAGAGATACTTTGTGACCGATGGTGTGACGGCCTGAGGTACTAGGTACCCAGTGCTAGGATATCTGTTTATCGATGCAATTATGTATAGGCTACAAGGCGATCAATTAAAACATTATTCAATTCAGGCAGCTAAGTTAAGTTAAGTATAATGAAATTTCAGTACAATTAAATTAAGTATTGAATGAATGAGTAAAAGAGGTTAGCAAAAGAAACATAACAAAAATATAAATTACAGAACCATAGAGACTTGAAATACAATACAGTTAGAATAATTTGTATACTGAGTAGTATTACTGAAAAGTTATAAACTAAGCACTTTCAAAGAGGAACAAACTAGTATATAAGATTGTTGATACTAGAAATACCATACCAAATTAAATTGACTCCTGAGTATCTGAATTATGATTTATTTCTTTCTTTATTTGTAAATATTGTTTCTTGTTATACTATTGCACCACTAAGCCAAAATGCTTAGCGCGATGGAATTGCTTCCTCGCGCAGTCTTGAAGAGTAAAACGATGAGTATCGACTAAAATTTTTGGAGTCCAGATCTGCAGAAGTGTCAGAAGAGTTTAAGATTGTCACCTCCTTAGCAATGCATGTAGATAGGGCTCATTTTAAGCATGTTTTATAATCTGTACATTATAATTACTACTATTATTGTAATGTGAATTAGTAATTGTAATTTTATTTGTCTATCCTGTACTTGATAAATTTATGTACTTAATTGGCAAATTTGTATAAGTTAATGAAATATAAGAATTCTGATATTTAAATTGATTATCTAATCATAATGATTCTGATTGAGATTGAGTTTGAGAAATTTTAAAATTGAATTTGAGTTTGAGAAACTGATGAGAATGCTTTGAGATAATCTGAGTTATGAATTTGAGCATATATTGAAATTGTTTTGGCGGAGTTGGAGGCTATTAGTCAAATTACAATGCACTCTGCCGGATTATCGTTAAAATTTTTAAAATTTTCAAATTAATTAAATTTTGATAAAAGTAAAAATAGCCTAAACCTTAAATAAAGTTTTTGAATAAATAAATCAAGAACTGTAATGAAATCAGATAAGATCAGTGCTTGACGCCAGTGTGACACGCTTTGCTCGGCTACTGTAGGCGGGTGAGGTCTAACAATAAAGCCATGAGTGCAGGCATAAAGCCATGAATACAGTCATAAAGCCTTACGTAGTACTGCTAAAACAATACCCTATTGGCATGCTAATCTATCCAATCTGACACACGTGTCTAGGCAATACATGGGCACATAGTATCATTAAATGTTAATATATTGTGTTTTATGACTTCATTATTTCATGACAAATTCCATGATTTATACATTCATTTGATCATTCATATGATCGTAATCCACATTAATTATCCTTCTATACCATTGTTCTCAAAGTATTAGTCCTTTTCACAATAATGAGAACTAATGCCTCATTCATACATTAATATGATTCATTTATATAATTCACAATTTATCAATTATATCATCTATTTTTCCTTTCTAATTCCTTATGTAATTTATTACATCATTTTAAACGTCCTTAGGTTCAACATTTTCATTTATATTGATTTCCAAACCACATTTCTGTAACACCCCTAAGTTCGGTAGTGCGTTCTACTGTTCCATTGACCAGTGTTGTCCGGACAGCTAGAATGCCTAGAACTACACTTCGATATGAGTGAGGAGACATTAAATAATGAAATACAAGAAAAGAAAATACAAGAAAAACAAAGGGAAAATAATAGTAAAGAAATGCAACTAAGTTAAGCGAGTCGAGAACCCTAGCGATGGGTGACCGCACCGGGAAGTCACGGCGTGGACCGTTGACTAGCCCTGGACCGCGGGGAATCCTGGAAAATATTTTTAGGACGTAAATAGACCCCTATTGAAGTATAAATATCATTAGAAATATTAAATAAAAATTAAATAATTAGTACAAAGAAAAGTGGGAAATCGAAAAATGGACAAAACCCGGTGTTACCGAAAAATCGGGAATGCAACCCGAACACGGGCATTGTGGTCATTTGACACCCCGAGTTGACTTTTGACCTCAATGTCCATTAAAAATAAGTGGTATTAAATTTTGAAAATTCCATGAAAAATGAAATTCCATGAGTAGAATAATTAAGAGAAACTAAGTGGAAAAATATGGGAATAATTAAAAGTTTAATTATACTAATATTAACCTAAAGTGAGTGGCATATATTATATTCATAAATCTTAATTAGTGGAGCATTATGGACATGTAAAAGCACTAAGTGGATAGATTTTATGAGGAAAACCATTCATTTTCTTCAATTCCACTTCCATGGCCGAAGTTGGGTCTCCATTTTCCTCCATGAGAACTCATCATGCAAGCTTCAATCCTCCCCCATTTTCAACTTAAAATTCAAGGTTCCCTTCATCAAACTTTGTCTCCACACCATGGGAAAGCTTTGGGCAGCAAGAAAAAGAAGAAATTTCAAGGTTTAGCAAGTCCCAACAATAGGTAAGTTTGAGTTTTTTATTATTGTTTTGTTAAAGTTTGTAAGCATGTTATGGGTGTTTGAATTATGAAGAAATTTTTAAGGTTTGATGTTGAATGGGAATGTGTAATTTTGGCAGCCATGGAAATACCTTGAAGGCAGGTTATTTGTGCTTGTAAATGGTGAATTAAATGATTGATTAAATGTATATTGTGTAGGAAATTGTTTAGGTAATGTATACTTAGTATATGTAAATGTAAAATGAAGTTTAAAGCTTGGAAAGTAATGGAATGTAAGTGTACCATTGTGGCAATTTGCTAACCCTTGAGGAATGCTGGAATTCATGCTTGGTTTATGAAATAATGATGTTAAAATGTGTTGGTTGTTATGGCAGTTTGAGTGTGTGTATGGTGGCGTGAAGTGGGACATGTAAATGAGTGTAAATTGGTGATTGAATTATTGTAAATTAGGTTTGAAAAATTCTGCACTTGTTGGTGCACATTGAATGCAATTGTAAGCTGCCAAAATGACCTATAATGTGTTGTGAATTATGTTTAGGTTGTGGTACAACCAGAATTGGTTTAAATGTTAAGTTTGGTGAGTGTTAAAAGTGATGCTTGATGTGTATGCAAGAATTTCAATAAGGCAGTTTGAGTTCTAGGCCTATAACTTTAAGTGTGTGGCTCCAATTGGTATGAGACCAATTGGAGGTGAAACTAGGCACAAAATGTGCCAACTTTCATGAAGGAAATTTGCCAAAATTCTGCTTGCAAGGTAGCTTGAAAAATGACCAAATCCGGATTAAGTGCAATTGAGGTCTGAAAATTGACCATTAGGGCAGCAGTTAGTGTTTAGGCCATAACTCACTCAAAACAGGTCCAATTGACTTGAAATTTTAACCATGAATAGTTAAGACCCATATCTACAAGTCTTATGAAGACACGAAATCCCAGAAATGACCATAAGCAAGTCAAACAGCTTGCACAAGTTCAGGTCCAAAAATTGGCCGAACCTAAAATGACCTAAAGTGACCTAAAATGACCAATTTTGGTGCAATTTGACCAGCAATAGTAAAATGACCATAACTTGGTCTACATAACTCGGAATGATCTGAAATTTTGCCTCCTATGCAATAAGACATAGATATACAAGTTTGTAGTTTTGACTGAAACCCAAAAACCGAGGGAACTAGGTCGTCCGGCTAGGTCAAACTAGTATCCCGGAATCCAGCAAATAGCAAGAAAATGCAGTATACACGGAAATGAATTTGGTAACATGTACCAACCCTAAAAGACTATCGAATGAGACATATTAATGACATTAAAACCTAAATTACCTTGAATGTACCAAGGGTCGACATAGTAGGTTGACTAAGCGAATAAATGAATTCAGTGAATTAATTATCAAGCATTATCTTTAGAGACAGATTAAATGAGTACTAAAACACTTCAAATTGTGTTTCTCAGTTAGCAAAGACTCAGGGAGGGGAAGGAAACACTGAGTCAGAGCCAAGAGACAGTTATCAGAGGTTTGTGTACAATAATTAATTCTTTTGAATTTTTCAATTGGAATAAATTATGATTATTTGTATTGTTTTAAATTGTGTTTGTGCACAATAAGTATTTCTTTTGAATTTTTCAATTGAAATAATTTACGGTTATTTATATGTTATTGTTTTAAATTATGTCCGTGCACAATACTTTTATATTCACTGCTTTTACTAGCAAATTTATTTGGAGAAATGAGTTATGAATAATTTTTTATTGCTTTGGTTTTGGGAATATTATTTGGAAATTATTGTGTTGCCAACTTTGCAAATGGAAATTTTGAGATAAAATGTGATTTATGATTTGTATGAAATATTGTGATTTGAAATTGTTTTGATTCACACTTGGCATGACACTGTTACTATGTTCCTCCTCCATTTATGGGGTGAGTGTGATATATTCCTCCCTCTTTGGCTTATCAGTCTGGGGTGAGTGTGATTATGTTCCTCCCTCATTGACTTCCCAGTCTGAGGTGAGTGTGGATGAGTACTCATTATTTAGCTAGCTTCCTCCCTCATTGATTTCGATTATTGGGGTGAGTGTGTCTTGTCGTGGTGTACAACACGGCATGTGCGGAAAAATTGTGATATTGATTGGCAACACTGTATTCTTCAGTTATTTGATCAAATGGTATTATTAATTGGCAAACTTTATTATTCAGTTATTTGATCAAATTTATGTTATATGAACTTTGTAAATTGTGAATGGAATTGTGAACTATTTGATTTGTGATTTGTTAATAAAAGATTTATGTATCGCAATTCAAATTGTTATTGTGCACCACTGAGTAAATTTTACTCAGCGATAGCTTTTCATTGCTTTCGCAGGTAGACAGACTGACAGGGCAGCAGACTAGGCTGCTAGTACTACATTGAGAGATCATCGGGTATATTGAGTATACCATATTCTGCATTTTATATTGTAATGTATGTTCACTGTATGTATATAGTGTTCTTGGTTTTGAGCAGTTGTAAATTAAAATTGTACATTAAAATTGTAAAATAAATTATGAGTTATTTGGACTTGTAAAAATTGTATTATATTTCTTGTATCTCAGTCTTTGAAAAATTATTGTGGATTTGTGTTGAATTATGCTAGAGTTTGAGATTGAAAAAAATATTGAAGTACTTTTTACAGGTTTTTGAAGAACTGTTTTATCCAAATTATGGAGGGCACTCTGCCAAAATTTTTTTACAGAAATTACTAATAGTCTAAATGTGTTAGTTAATTCACCTCAGTTAAAAAATGTTTTTAATACCTGTAAATAGTGCCCACCACTGTAAAAAAAGTAAGAAAAGTTTTTGAAAATCCCTTGTAGTGTATTTAATGGGTTATCAGTAGGCGAAGTTAGTAATTCATTAGGTATACTACGGGATCATGTTATGCCTTACAGAGGGGTAGGGTGTGACATGTTTTAGTGGTATCAGAGCAAAGTTTTTAAATTATGTTTTCACATGTTATTTAAATATTCTTTCTTCATAGTACAACTGCTCAATATCATTGTTTGATACATACAGTACATTACATTATAAATATGCACTAACGGGAGGAAAATCTCCTTGTATTAATTGTTCAAGAGGTCTAAGATCCTCGCATTGACTATGGAAGAGGGTGATCGTTTAGTCGATCAATCTATAGAGGCTGAGGTGCAAGGGGATGCTGACCCTACATAATGTCGATGGTTCATTGACACCCATGATCTGCGATTCCTGCTCGATTCGCTCGTGGATGGTGCAATGTTCCAACAAATGGTTGGTAATGTGCCTACTCAAGCCCCAATACAGACACTAGTGGTACAACCACAGTCTTCTGCTAGACAATATGACAAATTGATGAAATATGGGGCTACAGAGTTCAAGGGGAAAATAGATCCTCTAGAGGCAGAACAGTGGTTAGAAAGGATGGATAGGGTATTCAAGAAAGCGCCTTTGCAGGAGCTCGGTTTGAATACTCAGTATCTTTGCTATAGGGGATGCTTATGGTGATGGAAAACCATTCCCCACGATGCAGTAGAACTGCAGTGCTAACACGGAGTGACTTTCTCGAAATTCAGACAAAAATATGTCCTGATGCTTATGTAGATCGAAGCGCAAGAGTTCCTAAGTGCAAACAGAGTAGATCGGTGTTTGAATATGAAAGGGAATTTTTCACTTTGAGCCATTATGCAAGAAGTCTACTTTCTACAGTAGGAGAGATGTAAGAGGTTTGAAACCGGCTTGAAGCCTAGTATCATATTACAAGTGGTGGATTCAAACATAACAACTTCTGAACTTATTTCTTAAGCACTAGAATTAGAAAGAATTGAATCAAGCGACTTCGAGAAAAAGAAATCGGAGAAGGCAGAAAAAGAGGAAAGTCGGTGAGAACGAGTTCTAGTGGTCTTCTTGGAAAGAGGAAAAACTTTGGGGATACAACAGAGATAGAAAGAAGTCAGGTAGAGATAGATCTTACGGATGAAACCACCTCGATCCGATCGGCAAACTCAACGAAAACCGGGAATGCTGTCGGATCGACTTTGTGAAACTTGTGGTAAACCACATAGTGGGGTATGTTATAGAGCCATAGGAGCATGTTTTAACTATGGAGAGATGGCCATTTGCTAGGGATTGTGTAAATCCAGTCGTTCTGGATCATTTGCTACACCAAAGGGATCAACCCAAGTTTCTATCCCAAAGAGTTCACCATCAGTTAGTAGAGGCAAAGGTAGAGGTAGGGGTAGTACACCTAGAAGTCGAGTCTTGTGAATCGGCCGAGCAGGTGATGCTCGGTGGAGTATAAGCTATACGACAGAGAGAAGAGACTTAGACTTTTGATATTATTGCTGGTACTTTCTCAAATAGTAACTAAGATATATATATGTATTGTTTAACCTGGGGTCTGCATACTTTTATGTTAGTGTTAGAACTATATATTCTATTGTTATTCCTTTACAGGGGAATAAATTTTGATGCATTAGTGATTAGTCCTTTAAGATAAGGATTGTGATAATAAGTGAAATTAGTTTTGAAAGAGTTTATTGGCAAAAAGTATTTTCTAACACACCATAAATTATAAAGCTAATTGGCGAGCCTACTTAATGTAAGGCAAGAGGACGTAAAAGTAAGATGCAGTAATGGAATTGCTCTAGATGAGGGCAAGGATGTCACTGTTAATAGTTGTTAATAGATATTGTAATCATAATAAGTTCGGGATATTAGTGAATTCGAAAAGGATAAAAGATAGGAAAGTTTGATCTATTGGGATGTATCGTAGTAACTATGCAATGTTCTTGATGTTTATACTGTAAGCTGCAGATTACAGTACTAACTTGAGATTATTGTGTAGAGCTACGTACTACCCGATAGTATACCTAGATAAGAATAGTTACCAACGCCATCTGTTTTGGTATAGTTATGCCATGACAGAATTTAATTGTTAGAAATAAGTTTGAAAATCCTACTTAGGGATCTAAAACTCAAAGGTTAGAATATCGAAAGGTTATAGTTTAGTAGAAAAGAAAGTAAGTTATAGAATATTGACAGATAAAAAGAGTTATGGAAGTAAAAATTCGAACAGTTGGTTCAAATATAACAAAGAAATGTTACGAATGTGAGGAAGAGTATGGACTAGAATGGTCAGAGGACCAATGGCTAGATAAATGATTCTAACATGACCTCAAGGGTCATTCAACAAGGAACATGAATCGAAATATTAGACAGGACAATAGTAAGAGAAGATTGGTGTTATACAAACAAATTAAATGTTGTATTAGACTGTTAAAAGTCTTATACAAATTCGAGAGAAAGAACATTATACGATCATATAGAAAGGAGAAAATAAACGTATGACTATTGTAAGATGGCTATTGGGAAAAATTTCATGGACGAAATTTATTTTAAGGGGGGGAGAATTGTAACACCCCTAAGTTCGGTAGTGCGTTCTACTGTTCCGGTGACCAGTGTTGTCCGGATAGCTAGAATGCCTAGAACTACACTTCGATATGAGTGAGGAGACATTAAATAATGAAATACAAGAAAAGAAAATACAAGAAAAACAAAGAAAAATAATAGTAAAGAAATGCAACTAAGTTAAGCGAGCCGAGAACCCTAGCGATGGGTGACCGCATTGGGAAGTCACGGCGTGGACCGTTGACTAGCCCTGGACCGCGGGGAACCCTGGAAAATATTTTTAGAACGTAAATAGACCCTTATTGAAGTATAAATATCATTAGAAATATTAAATAAAAATTAAATAATTAGTACAAAGAAAAGTGGGAAATCGAAAAACGGACAAAACTCGGTGTTACCGAAAAATCGGGAATGCAACCCAAACAGGGGCATTGTGGTCATTTGACACCCCGAGTTGACTTTTGACCTCAATGTCCATTAAAAATAAGTGGTATTAAATTTTGAAAATGCCATGAAAAATGAAATTCCATGTGTAGAATAATTAAGAGAAACTAAGTGGAAAAATATGGGAATAATTAAAAGTTTAATTATACTAATATTAACCTAAAGTGAGTGGCATATATTATATTCATAAATCTTAATTAGTGGAGAATTATGGACGTGTAAAAGCACTAAGTGGACAGATTTTATGAGGAAAACCATTCATTTTCTTCAATTCCACTTCCATGGCCGAATATGGGTCTCCATTTTCCTCCATGAGAACTCATCATGCAAGCTTCAATCCTCCCCCATTTTCAACTTAAAACTCAAGGTTCCCTTCATCAAACTTTGTCTCCACACCATGGGAAAGCTTTGGGCAGCAAGAAAAAGAAGAAATTTCAAGGTTTAGCAAGTCCCAACAATAGGTAAGTTTGAGTTTTTGATTATTTTTTTGTTAAAGTTTGTAAGCATGTTATGGGTGTTTGAATTATGAAGAAATTTTTAAGGTTTGATGTTAAATGGGAATGTGTAATTTTGGCAGCCATGGAAATACCTTGAAGGCAGGTTATTTGTGCTTGTAAATTGTGAATTAAATGATTGATTAAATGTATATTGTGTAGGAAATTGTTTAGGTAATGTATACTTAGTATATGTAAATGTAAAATGAAGTTTAAAGCTTAGAAAGTAATGGAATGTAAGTGTACCATTGTGGCAGTTTGCTAACCCTTGAGGAATGCTGGAATTCATGCTTGGTTTATGGAATAATGATGTTAAAATGTGTTGGTTGTTATGGCAGTTTGAGTGTGTGTATGGTGGTGTGAAGTGGGACATGTAAATGAGTGTAAATTGGTGATTGAATTGTTGTAAATTAGGTTTGAAAAATTCTGCACTTGTTGGTGCACATTGAATGCAATTGTAAGCTGCCAAAATGACCTATAATGTGTTGTGAATTATGTTTAGGTTGTGGTACAACCAGAATTGGTTTAAATGTTAAGTTTGGTGAGTGTTAAAAGTGATGCTTGATGTGTATGCAAGAATTTCAATAAGGCAGTTTGAGTTTTAGGACTATAACTTTAAGTGTGTGGCTCCAATTGGTATGAGACCAATTGGAGGTGAAACTAGGCACAAAATGTGCTAACTTTCATGAAGGAAGCTTGCCAAAATTCTGCTTGCAAGGTAGCTTGAAAAATGACCAAATCCGGATTAAGTGCAATTGAGGTCTGAAAATTGACCATTTGGGCAGCAGTTAGTGTTTAGGCCATAACTCTCTCAAAACAGGTCCAATTGAACTGAAATTTTAACCATGAATAGTTAAGACCCATATCTAAAAGTCTTATGAAGATACTAAAGCCCAGAAATGACCATAAGCAAGTCAAACAGCTTGCACAATTTCAGGTCCAAAAACTGGCCGAACCTAAAATGACCTAAAGTGACCTAAAATGACCAATTTTGGTGCAATTTGACCAGCAATAGTAAAATGACCATAACTTGGTCTACATAACTTGGAATGACCTTAAATTTTGCCCCGCGTGCAATAAGACATAGATCTACAAGTTTTTAGTTTTGATCGAAACCCGAAAACCGAGGGAACTAGGTCGTCCGGCTAGGTCAAACTAGTATCCTGGAATCCAGCAAATCGAAAGAAAATGCAGTATACACGGAAATGAATTTGGTAACATGTACCAACCCTAAAAGACTATCGAATGTGACATATTAATGACTTTAAAACCTAAATTACCTAGAATGTACCAAGGGTCAACATAGTAGGTTGACTAAGCGAATAAATGAATTCAGTGAATTAATTATCAAGCATTATTGTTAGAGATAGTTTAAATGAGTACTAAAACACTTCAAATTGTGTTTCTCAGTTAGCAAAGACTCAGGGAGGGGAAGGAAACACTGTGTCAGAGCCAAGAGACAGTTATCAGAGGTTTGTGCACAATAATTAATTCTTTTAAATTTTTCAATTGGAATAAATTATGATTATTTGTATTGTTTTAAATTGTGTTTGTGCACAATAAGTATTTCTTTTGAATTTTTCAATTGAAATAATTTATGGTTATTTATATGTTATTGTTTTAAATTATGTCCGTGCACAATACTTTTATATTCACTGCTTTTACTAGCAAATTTATTTGGAGAAATGAGTTATGAATAATTTTTTATTGCTTTGGTTTTGGGAATATTATTTGGAAATTATTGTGTTGCCAACTTTGTAAATGGAAATTTTGAGATAAAATGTGATTTATGGTTTGTATGAAATATTGTGATTTGAAATTGTTTTGATTCACACTTAGCATGACACTGTTACTATGTTCCTCCTCCATTTATGGGGTGAGTGTGATATATTCCTCCCTCTTTGGCTTATCAGTCTGGGGTGAGTGTGATTATGTTCCTCCCTCATTGACTTCCCAGTCTGAGGTGAGTGTGGATGAGTACTCATTATTCAGCTAGCTTCCTCCCTCATTGATTTCGATTATTGGGGTGAGTGTGTCTTGTCGTGGTGTACAACACGGCATGTGCGGAAAAATTGTGTCATGGCTTAAATTGTGATATTGATCGGCAACACTGTATTCTTCAGTTATTTGATCAAATGGTATTATTAATTGGCAAACTGTATTATTCAGTTATTTGATCAAATTTATGTTATAAGAACTTTGTAAATTGTGAATGGAATTGTGAACTATTTGATTTGTGATTTGTTAATAAAAGATTTATGTATCGCAATTCAAATTGTTATTGTGCACCACTGAGTAATTTTACTCAGCGATAGCTTTTCATTGCTGTCGCAGGTAGACAGACTGACAGGGCAGCAGACTAGGCTGCTAGTACTACATTGAGAGATCATTGGGTATATTGAGTATACCATATTCTGCATTTTATATTGTAATGTATGTTCACTGTATGTATATAGTGTTCTTGGTTTTGAGCAGTTGTAAATTAAAATTGTACATTAAAGTTGTAAAATAAATTATGAGTTATTTGGACTTGTAAAAATTGTATTATATTTCTTGTATCTCAGTCTTTGAAAAATTATTGTGGATTTGTGTTGAATTATGCTAGAGTTTGAGATTGAGAAAAATATTGAAGTGCTTTTTACAGGTTTTTGAAGAACTGTTTTATCCAAATTACGGAGGGCACTCTGCCAAAATTTTTTTACAGAAATTACTAATAGTCTAAATGTGTTAGTTAATTCACCTCAGTTCAAAAAGGTTTTTAACACCTGTAAATAGTGCTCACCACTGTAAAAGAAGTAAGAAAAGTTTTTGAAAATCCCTTGTAGTGTATTTAATGGTTATCAGTAGGCGAAGTTGGTAATTCATTAGGTATACTACGGGATTATGTTATGCCTTACAGAGGGGTAGGTTGTGACACATTTCAAAATATATTAACAATGTCTCCTATGTTCTATTTGTGATGAGAATACAATTCCCATCTACCTATTTTTATAATTTAGGTATACATTAAATCCTTTAAGTGGGGTACCATTGACCCCATTAGCAACTTAAGTTTTTGGTAGTTACTATTTACTTGACCATTTCCCTTCAAAGATTGACTTTTTAATTTATAATATGTACACAAATGTTTGATACATATTTATACCACATTTTGGGTTCTAATTTTGTTGGCATTGATTGCCAATTGCAATTCAAAGCCTTATAGAAGTATTTTCAAAAATTCAGTTTTTGTGTCCTATGTTTACTATTCCATTGGTCTAAGCTACAGTGAGAATTTAGCAAACTTTTCTTCATCAAAGTTATTCCTTTATGTGTCTTCTTTAATTTTCTTTTTGAATCACTCCATTTGGAGTTTTGTAGCTCAAGTTATGGTCAATTTACCATAACTGGCCGGATTGTAATTTTTTCAAAATTTCTAGGCAGAATCAATTCTGGCAGTTTTGGTGTCTTGACTTTGATGGACAATTTCATTTAGTTATGGTCAGAATTTAGAGTTATGTTCTTCATGAAAGTTGTCCTAAATTGTCTAATATTTCCATTGATATAAAATTTAGGTCATTTGGATATTTCTACACTGAGTTATGGCTAAATGAACAAATACTGTTCATCATTTGGTCAATTTTCCAGGACAGTATGTGTGTTACCCAGATTAGGTAAATTTTTAGGGCAACTTAGGTTGGTTTTCTGGGTATGGTTTCTTCACCAAAAATGTGGTTTAAGGTCTTAAATTTCATCTCCAATTTTCCTCACACCAATTGGAGCTGTCTATCTATACTTATATTCATTTAAACACACTAGACTCATAAGTCCAGAATTTCCTACACATCAACAACACTCCTAATACCACCTTCCCACACTACTACCATCCACAATTCACATTCCATACACTTCAATTAGTCCATAATTGGTCTAAACATCAACAATTTATCAACATAATATTAAATTCCTAATTTTTATATCAAACTCTAGCTCCAATTCAATATTTACACAACACATGTCACATTAGGCCTAGTAATCAATTTCTAATTGATTTCTACACATCAAACACCATTTATAAACCATTTAAATCCATCAAAACAATCAGAATTACTTCCCCCATAAGGCTTCCAAAATTCATGGCATCCATACACATGGATTTTATTTCAATTCTTTGCAATTCCTAACTTAATTTATGCTCTTAATAATGAATGAAAAGAGAGAAAAGGGATAACTAGCACTAACCTCTTTGAAGCTCCAACTTGAGCTTGTTAATCTTTAAAATTTCTCCTTCAAATTTCTGCCTATAGGTGTTCTAAGATGTGAGAATCAAATTTAGTGAAGTCAACAAGTGGTTTTATGGCATGTTAACAAGGAGAATCTAGTGAGAAGGAAGAGCACAAATGGAGATGGTAGAGAGAGAGGTGAGATTCGGCTAAATGAAGAAGAAATGGGCAGAATGTGTTTTAATTTTCTCTCAATTAATTGATATTTATCCCCTTTTTACTTGCTTAGCAATTTTCCATTGGTTAGAAATTTTAGTTTACTCATTTATGACCTCACACTTATGTCATAAATCTAATTTAATTTTAATTTCTTTTCTCATTTCTTTTTCTCATTTCTAATTAATTTCTCACCAATATTAATTCATATTTTATGTCATATAATTCACTTACTTAATTGGAAAAATTGGTCAAAAATCATCTCTGAAGACGAAATGACCAAAATGCTCTCCGTTTGGCTTAAAAAGCCAAAACTGTCTGTACTAGTCATACAAATTCTCCTAACCTTTTCTTGGAATTCTAATGCTACCTAGGGCTCCGTAACTCTTCGCTGGAGTCCCAAAAACTATTTCACAGGGTTTTCCTACGGGTATAGGGTTGACAACTGTCTTTACAGTCGCTTCCCGTTGGGTCACCCATCGCCGAGGCACCGACTCATTTAACTTCATTGTATTTTATTTCTAAAATTTTTCCTTAATTTTTCTTATCTCTATTTGGTCTATTTATGACTCTTCACTTTAGTTTACATATAGTTCCAGACATTCTAGTTGTTCGAACAGACATCGGTCACTGGAACAGTAGAATGTACAGACTTGCTAAAGTGAGGGTGTTACATCAAATGTAATAAAACCATTGGCAAAATGTCCACAAGACACAGACCTACAAAATTAGTATTTTGACCCAAAACCCAGAAATCAAGAGAACTAGGTCAAATAGTTAAAACAAGTCACTGCATCAAAACCTGTAATCCAATCAAACTTCACTTGACCCTAGAACAGTCTTTTAGTCAAAACTTTCACTAGAAAAATCCAATTGAGATGAGCCATACCTTTCTAGAAACATGAGAGATAGGGATACAACTTTATTTCAGAGACCTTTCTCAAATTTTGCCTGTAAGAACCTCAAAAAGTGACTTGTAGTCACTGACCTGAACTGAACACCTGTTGGCACAGGGTATATGAGTCCAGGTAAGTTATTTAGCCATAAATAACTTCACAAAACTTGAAAAATTATGATTAAAAATTTTAAGTGACCACAAGTCATAGGGAAACAGTTTCTATGAAGATCACCATGCCTAAAAGTGATTGCAACATGTTCCATTAATTAGGTAAACTCTAAGTCCAAAAGCTGCCTAGTTAAGGAACCATAATCTGGAAATGAGTCAGTTATGGTTACCCAACCATAACTTGAGTTCTAAAAATCAAATTGACATGATTCAAAAGGGAAAATAAAGATAAGACATAGAGGAACAACTTCCATGAAGGAAGTGTGGCCAAACAGTGGCTACAAACTAATTATATGGATGGGAAAATGTAAGACACAAAAAGTGAAACTAAAGAGAGGTCCATGAGATAAATTATCTTATGGTAGGAAATTTAACCCTAACAAGCTATTAAACACTAAACCACATGAAAGAGGTATGTGGGACCTATTTTCTCACTATAAAGTGATATGAACATTCAAATAAATATGTAATAATGTGTAATTGCCCATAGTATACCTAGACTTATTTATTTAGTATGGATCGATTGGTATACTAATTAGGGACTACAGATAGTAGTACTGCCTACCGAAAAAATCATGAACTGATAATATATGTCTGGTATAATTATTCTAAAGGCTATATGTCTACTTACTGGCCATTATGCCTAGCTTTATTTCTGGCTTTACAAGCCTGACAGCTGGCCTCATTCCTGACAGATGTATACAGGGTAGACATATGGCTGTCTAACCCGTGTACTCCCGTGTATCTAGCTTTTATAGTTTGTTATTGGTTTTTTGAGCATTGATAATAATTAATTAAGACTGAATATACAATAAGTGAACAGAAAAGATTCCGATAATTAAAGTGAGATGAAAATATAAAATATGTAGAAATTAGGAAATTTGCTATATATAGAATTATTATTTAAATTGTTTAGTTATTTTTATTATAAATTATACACCACTAAGCGTTATGGTTAGCGCGTTGGTTTTCCATAGCGTAGGTATTGAAGACCACCGAAAGCAATGCAGCAATAGCACCAGTAGTGCCCTGACAGAGCTCTGACCAGATCTGCCACCATCTAGAGTCACATCACCAATCTTTTATATTTTGGTAGGACCCATTTATAGACTAGTATTTTAGTTCATTATGTCCAATCATGATGTAATTACTAGTTTATTATAACACCCCTATTTGCATAGCCTGGTATATGTTACTATTCCAGTGACCGGTATCGGTCCGGACAATTAAGGGGATTAGAACCACACTTAAGACAACTAGATAAGCCCTAAACACAAATAATTAGTAATTTTCAATTAGTTAAGTATAAATAAGAAAAACAGAACATAAGAGGTTAAATGAGCCGAGAGTCACAGCGATGGGTGACCTTCTCGGGCAGGATTGCGAAGTCAATTTAAACTCAAATTTCGAACCGTAAAATGTGACGCCGCGGTCCTTAGGACTATTACGAACACAGTGGAAAAGAGAAAATCACAGAAAAGAATTGTTAAGCAAGTCAAATAATTAGGTCAGGGATCCGGAAGAAATATTGAATTATTTGCAAACCGGGTTGAACCGGCGAGGGGCAATTTGGTCAATTGACACCGAGAGCTGACTCTTGATCTAACTGTCAAATAAAATCGGAGAAAAGAAAATTTCGGAATCGAAAATTAAATTAAAGAACCAATGGAAAAAAATAAATAGAAAAATAAAAAGAAAATAAAAAAGTGAAAAGAGATGATATCATGTATGACATCATGCATGATGCCATAAATACTATGATTAAAAATTTATTTAATTTGATTTATGATCTTCCATAAGACTAAAAACAAAAAAGGAAAAGAAAAGAAAATCCTCTCTTCTTCTTCAAAACAAAAAAACGTCCATCTCTCCTCTCTCTCTCTCTTTTCCTTAGTTTCCTCCATGGCCACGAAATTCAAGCTTTCAAAGCTTGAATCAACCCCATAAATCCCCCAAAAACTCCACTAAATTATGATTATGCTTTGTTTAGGCAACTAGAAGAGGAGATTGGAGAAGCAAGAAAGAAGAAAAAAGGGAAGAAAATTAGTGATTGGAAAACCAAACAAATGTTAGTATGTAAATTTGAATTCTTTTGTTCAATTTCTATGTTATTAGTTTAATTAACTTAGAAAGTAACTTAAAATCATAACAAAATAATTGTTGAGGGACCAAATAGAAAATTCATCCAGCTAGGGTTAGGGTTTGATATGAATGAGATTGATTGTTTTGAATGGTTATTTGAGGTGAATTAGGTGTGTAAAACATAAATACACACTTTAAATTGCATTAGGTTGAACTTTGGGTGTATCTAGGGTTTTGAACATGTGAAAAATTGAAGAGAAAATTGAGAATTGGCCAAATGATGTGTTTGACCTTGTTTGAGGTGAGAAATGGTCATTTGTGACCAATTGGAGTAGGTTAGAAGTGTTGAAACCAAATGCAAATTCGGATTGCTTAGGGTCATGCTGCAGGCAGCAGGACCAAGGTCCCTTTAAGGGACCAAAACTGAAAATTTACAATCCAATTGGTATGAGACCAATTGGGAATGAAAATAGACACAAAATGACACAATTTTCATTTAGGAATCATGCCCAAAAAGTGACCAAAACCTAGTGAACAAATTGACCAAATCCGGATTTTTGCAGTCTGACCTGCACAAAAATGACCAAATGAACAGTGTTTATTCATTTGGCCATAACATGGGCTAGGTAGGTCTAAATGAGCTCAAATTTTACCAGTGGACAGCTGAGATATAGACCTAAAATTTTCATGAAGAACACAAACCCAAATTATGCCCTTAACCAAGTCATTTGGCCACCCAAAGTTGGTGACCTAAAACTGCCAGAACCAGAATTTGCCCAGAAATCTAGGTTAAGTTCAATCCGGCAGCCATTATTCAAATGGCTATAACTTGAGCTAAAAAACTCCAATTGGAGTGATCCAAAAAGGAAAATAAATTTAAGAAAATAGGGAACATTTTCTATGAAGGAAGTTTTGCCAAATTCTAACAGAAAAATGACCAATGGAACAGTGCAAGTTAAGACACCAAAACTGAAAATTTGCAAATTTGCCTAAAAGACTTAGAATTTGAGTAAACAACCAAAACCAACAAATTTAGTGACCAAAATGTGGTATGTAGATGAAGTTGGAATTCCCATACCTATTAAGCCTTAGAAAGTCAACAAATTGACTTGAATAGTATAGTGAATAGTAACCCTGAAACACAAATTTTGAAGAACGTCAAGTTTAGCATATATAAGCTAGATAAAAGTGAATTTGAATTTATTTTGGATTTATGATAAGTTATGGCACTGAAACACTGCGAAACTATGTGTTTCAGTGAAAAAGAATACCGAAAAAGAACCGGAGACATCGAGTTAATGCCAAGAGGCGACTCGTATAAGGTTTGTGCACAACTAGCTATTTTGTTACTTTTTACTTCTAAATTGATTTAAACAAGTTTATTTTATGATTTATAATTTTGTTGTGTTGAGGATTTTAATTTGTTGAATGAAATTGTATAAATTAAATGTAAATTTTCTTATACATTTAAGGATTTATTGCATGGTTTTGAGGATTGTAAATTTTAAGTTTGATGTGTTGCCAACCTTGAGCATGAATTTATGATGATTAAATGTGTTGATGATTTGTAAACACTTTGTAAATAGAAATTGTTTTGAATATGATTTGAAACCACAGTTGACATGGCAAAATATGTTGTGAATTCTCATTAGCTTGTCTAGTGAGATATCTCCTCCACTAGATGGGGCGAGTTCCTTTCTCTCTGGCTTGCCAGTTGGGGAAGAGTTTGAATGAGTACTCATATATACTAGCTAGTCTTTGTTCCTCCCTTTTAGTCTCGGTTATTGGGAGAGTGTGAAATGTCGTGGTGTACAACACGGCATCTATTTGAATTTTGGGTCATGGGTTCATCTGTGTGAATTGTTGGCAACGCCCTTTAAATTATGCATAGTTTGATAAATTGTGGTTGAAATAAATAATTTGTCAGTGATTCAAAATATTTTTGTATTTTTTTGGGATTTAAATGAAATGTAGATAAATAGTTACTATTTGATCAAAATGTTATTCAAACGAATAATTTGCATGAATGAAAATATTGATTTCTGAATGTTATGAATTTTGAAGAATTTAGAAATTTTAAATTTTTATTTGTTATGAATTGTCAAGCATAACTTGTGTTAAGTTTTAAATTATTAGTTTGTGCACCACTGAGTTCACCTCTCAGCGATAGCTTTGTATGTCATCGAGGTGAAAGAAAATATAAAGCAGCTGAGCAAGGTTACTAAAAGGCATAGTGTGACTATCTTCGGGTATATTATAGGTATACCCTTGTACTTTAGATTTTGATGTAATTCTGTAATTATATGTATGAAATTTACTTTGAGCAGTTGTACCAACTCTTTTGTAATATATTTTTGGATTGTAATGAAATACAAATTATTATAAGGTTATGTTCAGATTTTATGTATTTATAAAGTTTGCACTACTAAATTTTTAATACTCTCATGAAAGTAAATATTCATTTTGTTATCTTAATGAGATATTTCAATGTTTGATTTAATTTAAACTGTGTATTGAGTTACGTATGTTGATTTGTGAAATGAGATTGAATAATGAAGTTATGATTGAGAAATATATTGGGAATGTCATTATTTTCAGGTTTTGAAGAACTATTTTCTCAAAATACATACAAAGATCATTTAAATTTTTGTAAAATTATGAGATTTTAAATATCTAAAAATTTAGTTTATTTTTGGACTTTAAATAAAGGTTTTTAAAATTTGAAAAAAAAAAATTTTACCCACCAATTTAAAAATGAACAAAAATTATTTTAAAATCCCTTGTAGTATATTTAATGGGTTACTGGTAGGCGAAGTACGGTAATTCATTAGGTGTATTACGGGAGCATGTTACATCTTACAAGGAGTAGGGTGTGACATGTTTTAGTGGTATTAGAGCAAAGGTTTTAAAGTAAATTTTGAACTGTGAATTTGAAATATTTTTCGATAAGTACAACTGCCCGAATGTTTGATACATATAGTACATTTACATCATAAATATGAACTAAAGGGGAGAAATCTCCTTGTGTTGGTTGTACAGGAAATAGAAAAAAAAAATCTTGTGAATAGATATGGGCAAGGGGGATAAAACAGTAGAGCAGTCTGATATAGCTAATGTATAAGGAGAGGCCCCAATTTTACAGAGCGTTGGAGGTCCAACTGCACCAGTCCCTCCTATATAAATTATCGCACAACAAATTTCAAAGAGATGGCCATGTTCTTTCAGCAAATGACTGATAATCTGTCAGCCCAGGCCCAAGTACAAACCCAAAATCCTCAAGAGTAGTATGAAAAAGAGAAAAGTGGGAAACCCATCAGTCAAAGTTCAAGTAGTAATTTGGGATAGAGAAAAGATTTTGAGGGACCCCGAGCTCCTAAGTATGACAGAGGCGGATCTTCAGGGAGGAAGCAATCAAGAACCATGCGTCAAAGAACCAAAAGTTCCTACCCTATCCGTATCTGGGATGTTTATGGAAAATTTCATGGGGATATTTGCCATAGGGTCACTGGAGCCTGCTCCAATTTTGGTGGAATTGGACATTTCGCCCGAGATTATACTAGTGCACGTCGATTTATGCCACATACTACACCAGAGGAATCAGTTCAAGATTCTGATTTTAAAGGCTTATTAATAGTTAGTAGGGGCAGAGGCAGAAGTAGAGACAGCACTCTGGGTAATCCTCGCACAATGGACCAACCCGAGCAGAGGAATACATTAGAAAGAGGTAACGCCATGCATCGAGGAGAAGAAGTAGAGACCTCAGATGTAGTTATCGGTATGTTCTTAACTTGTGAAAGGAATAATTATGTACTATTTGATTCTGGCTCTACTTGTTTATATGCTAATGCTAAAATTATATGTTCTACTGCTATTCCCTTGCATGGAGATAAATTTTTATGTGTTAGTAATTAGTCTTTTAAGATAATAATTGTGATAATAAGCATGATTGGAATTAAGAATTGCGATAATAAGCATGATTGGAATTAATTTTGGAAAAGTTTCTAGTGAGAGACATCTCCTAGACTATGATAAATTATAAAGTTAATTAGTAAGCCTAATTAGGTAAGGCAAGAGGACCAAAAAAGTAAGTTATAGCAATATATCTGCCTTAGATGGAAGTAAAGGTATTACTGTTGATAGATATCAATAAGTACCATAATCAAAATAAGTTTCAGATATTAGTGGATTTGAAAGAAATAAGACATAGGGAAGTTTGATCTATTAGGATGTATTGTAGTAACTATGCAATATTCTTGATATTTATGCTGTAAGTCATAGACATAAAGATCGACTTTGAGATTTATTGTGTAGAGCTACGTACTACCCAATAGTACATAAGGATAAAAATAGTTATAAATAACTTTTGCTCTGGTACAAATATACCATAATAGAGTTTTATTACTAGAACTGAGTTTGAAAATCCTAATTCAGGATTTAAAACTCTATAATTAGAATATCAAAAGATCATGGTTGCAAGGTGGTGAGAGTTAAAGACTCCGTTACCTTAGCATGAATACATCAAGAATTGTTATGGCCTGGAGATTTTAGTATGGTCAAAAATTAAAAATAACACTTATAGGGCTAAGTCATCCAGTCTCTAATATGGGGTTTATAGTTGTTCTGGTATTGCAATGGATCTTTTGCTCAAAGTTTAGTAAGGAACAATATTCTATTTGTGTAGCAGTAAGACACAAAATATAATTTTGTTCCCCTATAAGAGACAGGATGCTATGGATGACCATTATAACTTATAAAACAGTTAAGAAATGATATTCTACTGATAATAG
This sequence comes from Hevea brasiliensis, assembly GCF_030052815.1. Classification (NCBI taxonomy): domain Eukaryota; kingdom Viridiplantae; phylum Streptophyta; class Magnoliopsida; order Malpighiales; family Euphorbiaceae; genus Hevea; species Hevea brasiliensis. The sequence continues at coordinate 54,532,452 of NC_079504.1, read as the reverse complement.
TAATTCGATAGGAACTAGTTGGCCAGGTATTCTTTAGGAAGAGCACAATTTTATTGTGCGGATCATAAAGATTAGATTAGAATTAAAGCAAAACATTTGAATAGCATGGGAAACAGAAGAGTCCAGTAGACTCCCTTCTTAAGATTAAAGAATTGTTTATGATTGAAAAAAAAAAAAAGGGTAATGATCGCAAACTAGCGGAAAATAAGCTATAGAATATTGATAGATAAAAGAGTTGTGGAAGTAAAAATTAGAATAGTTGGTGCGAATGTAATAAAGAAACGTTATGAATATTAGTTAAAGTGTTGACTAGAATGGTCAGAGGACCAAATTAATGTAATATTGAAGTATAGTGGATTTATTAGGGATGATAAGAGGTGCTAAATCATGACTCGACAGTCAAGTTAAGGAAGAAGATAAGATTGAGGAATAAAATAATTAAAGATAAGCTGTGGAGAAAAAAAACAAATAGAACAGTAAGAAATGAGAAAAACACTAGATGAGGAATTGCCACCAGGGCAAACAACCTACTTAAGACGCGTAACGATATCCCAAACTATTTTATCAAGAAGGAAATAAGTTAAACAAAAGCAAATAAGATAGTGAAAAATGGCCCATAGGCCTTGGTCATAAATGGAGATGGTAAGATAATGGTTATGTACCCATGGCCAAGAAAGAGATAAGCAGTTCATATATGACCAAAAAGGTCATTTCAAAAAAAAAAAAAAAAGAAAAGACTACAAAGGAAAATAATTGCTAAAACAACAGCAAGAAAAGACTAAAATATTCTAAACTAAACTGAAGGTTGCATCAAATGATCAAGAGATTTGATAAGAAAAGAGTAAAACTAAGTTCTCACCCATAGGATCATACGAGGTCCTAGAAAGAGTGGATCCACTAGCACACAGATTTTCTTATGTCTAAAATTGAAAAGAATTTGAATCTAACTTATGACAGAAGCTCATAAGAAACTTGGCACATGAGGTGAGCAATCGATGAGTAAATAGTATTGGTTAAAGTGCTAAGGAACCATTATTCAGGCCAGGAAGCTACTTAGGAGCATGAATAGGACATGAGGAGACAGCATCCACAATTGTTCAGAGACTGATACCAGGTAAAATTTCGAGGACGAAATTATTTTAAGGGGGGGAGAATTATAACACCCCTATTTGCATAGCCTGGTATATGTTACTGCTCCAAAGGACTGCATCGGTCCGTATAATTAAGGGATTAGAACCACACTTAAGACAACTAGATAAGCCCTGAACACAAATAATTAGTAATTGTCAATTAGTTAAGTATAAATAAGAAAAACAGAACATAAGAGGTTAAATGAACCGAGAGTCACAGCGACAGGTGACCTTCTCGGGAAGGATTGTGAAGTCAATTCAAACTCAAATTTCGAACCGTAAAATGTGACGCTGCGGTCCTTAGGACTATTACGAACACAGTGGAAAAGAGAAAATCGTAGAAATTTTTTTTTAAGCAAGTCAAATAATTAGGTCAACGATCCAGAAGAAATATTGAATTATTTACAAACCGGGTTGAACCGGCAAGGGGCAATTTGATCAATTGACCCCGAGAGCTGACTCTTGACCTAACTGTCAAATAAAATCGGAGAAAAGAAAATTTCCGAATCGAAAATTAAATTAAAGAACTAATGGAAAAAAATAAATAGAAAAATAAAAAGAAAATGAAAATGTGAAAAGAGATGACATCATGCATGACATCATGCATGATGCCATAAATACTATAATTAAAAATTAATTTAATTTGATTTATGGTCTTCCATAAGACTAAAAACAAAAAGGAAAAGAAAAAAAAATCCATTCTTCTTCTTCTTCAAAAAAACATCCATCTCTCCTCTCTGCCTCTTTCTCCTCGCTCTCCATGGCCATGAAATTCAAGCTTTCAAAGCTTGAATCAACCCCATAAATCCCCCAAAAATTCCACTAAATTATGATTATGCTTTGTTTAGGCAACTAGAAGAGGAGATTGAAGAAGCAAGAAAGAAGAAAAAAGGGAAGAAAATTAGTGATTAGAAAACCAAACAAAGGTTAGTATGTAAATTTGAATTCTTTTGTTCAATTTCTATGTTCTTGGTTTAATTAACTTAGAAAGTAACTTAAAATCATAATAAAATAATTGTTGAGGGACCAAATAGAAAATTCGTCCAGCTAGGGTTAGGGTTTGATATGAATGAGTTTGATGGTTTTGAATTCTTATTTGAGGTGAATTAGGTGTGTAGAACATAAATACACACTTTAAATTGCATTAGGTTGAACTTTGGGTGTAGCTAGGGTTTTGCACATGTGAAAATTTGAAGAAAAATTTGAGAATTGGCCAAATGATGTGTTTTACCTTGTTTGAGGTGAGAAATGGTCATTTGTGACCAATTGGAGTAGGTTAGAAGTGTTGAAACCAAATGCAAGTTCAGATTGCTTAGGGTCCTGCTGCAAGGTCCCTTTGAGGGACCAAAACTGAAAATTTACAATTCCAATTGGTATGAGACCAATTGGGAATGAAAATAGACACAAAATGACACAATTTTCATTTAGGAATCATGCCCAAAAAGTGACCAAAACCTAGTGAACAAATTAACCAAATCCGGATTTTTGCAGTCTGACCTGTACAAAAATGACCAAATGAACAGTGTTTGTTCATTTGGCCATAACATGGGTTAGGTAGGTCTAAATAACATGAAATTTTACCAGTGGACAGATGAGATATAGACCTAAAACTTTTATGAAGAACACAAACCCAAATTATGCCCTTAACTAAGTCATTTGGTTACCAAAAATTGGTGACCTAAAACTGCCAAAACTAGAATTTGCCCAGAAATCTGGGTTAAGTTTAATCCGGCAGTCATGATTCAAATGGCTATAACTTTAGCTACAAAACTCCAATTGGGGTGATCCAAAAAGGAGAATAAAGTTAAGACAATAGGAAACATTTTCTATAAAGGAAGTTTTGCCAAATTCTAACAGAAAAATGACCAATAGAATAGTGCAACTTAAGACACAAAAACTAAAAATTTGCAAATATGCCTAAAAGACTTAGAATTTGAGTAAACAACCAAAACCAACAAATTTCGTGACCAAAATGTGGTATGTGGGTGAAGATGGAATTCCCATAACTGTTAAGCCTTAGAAAGTCAACAAATTGACTTGAATAGTGTGGTGAATAGTAACCCCGAAACACAAATTTTGAAGAACTTCAAGTTTAGCATATATAAGCTAGATAAAAGTGAATTTGAATTTATTTTGGATTTATGATAAGTTATGATACTGAAACACTGTGAAACTGTGTGTTTCAGTAGAAAAGAATACCAGGAAAAAACCCGAGACATCGAGTCAAGGTCAAGGGGCGACTCGTATAAGGTTTGTGCACAACTAACAATTTTGTTACTTTTCACTTCTAAATTGATTTGAACAAGTTTATTTTATGATTTATAATTTTGTTGTGTTAAGGATTTTAATTTGTTGAATGAAATTGTATAAATTAAATGTAAATTTTGTTATGCATTTAAGGATTTATTGCATGGTTTTGAGGATTGTAAATTTTAAGTTTGATGTGTTGCCAACCTTGAGCATGAATTTATGATGATTAAATGTGTTGATGATTTGTAAGCACTTTGTAAATAGAAATTGTTTTGAATATGATTTGAAACCACAGTTGACATGGCAAAATATGTTGTGAATTCTCATTAGCTTGTCTAGTGAGATATCTCCTCCACTAGATGGGGCGAGTTCCTTCCTCTCTGGCTTGCCAGTTGGGGAAGAGTTTAAATGAGTACTCATATATACTAGCTAGTCTTTGTTCCTCCCTTTTAGCCTTGGTTATTGGAAGAGTGTGAAATGTCAGTGTACAACACGGCATCTATTTGAATTTTGGGTCATGGGTTCAACTGTGTGAATTGTTGGCAACGCCCTTTAAATTATGCATAGTTTGATAAATTGTGGTTGAAATAAATAATTTATCAGTGATTCAAATTATTTTCGTATTGTTTCGGGATTTAAAAGAATTGTAGATAAATAGTTACTATTTGATCAAAATGTTATTCAAATGAATAATTTGCATGAATGAAAATATTGATTTCTGAATGTTATGAATTTTAAAGAATTTAGAAATTTTAAAATTGTATTTGTTATGAATTGTCAAGCATAACTTGTATTAAGTTTTAAATTATTAGTTTGTGCACCACTGAGTTCACCTCTCAGCGATAGCTTTGTATACTGTCGCAGGTGAAAGAAAATATAAAGCAGCTAAGCAAGGTTACTAAAAGGCATAGTGTGACTATCTTCGGGTATATTATAGGTATACCCTTGTACTTTAGATTTTGATGTAATTCTATAATTATATGTATGAAATTTACTTTGAGCAGTTGTACTGTAACACCCTCCTGGTAACAACTCCGTACATTCTACTGTTCTGGTGACCATTGTTGGTCCGGACAGCTAGAATGTCCGGAAAAATATTTAAACTAAAGTGAGGAACCATAATTAACTCAAATATTAATAAGAAAAATTTAGTAAAAATTTTAGAAATAAAATACAACCAAGTTAAACGAGCCGGTGCCCTAGCGAGGGGTAACCCAGAGGGAAGTTGCGGTTCTCGCAACGAGGAGCCCTAGACCCGGGGAAAAAATTATAAAATAATTTTTGGGACTCCAGAGAAGGGTTACGGAGGTCCCTATGGCATTAGAATGCCAAGAAAATATCTAGAAAAATTTTTCAATCGGTACAGACAATTTTGACCCGTTAAGCCAAACGGAGGGCATTTTGGTCATTTCGCTTTCAGAGGTGATTTTTGGCCGACTTGTCCAGTTGAGTAAATAATTAATATGACATAAAATATGAAGAAACATTACTAGAAATTAAATTGAAAATGAGTAGTGGAGGAAAGGAAAGAAAATGAGGAAAAAGCTTATTTATGACATCATGGTGATGTCATTAAGAAAATTTTGACCAATCACAATTAAACCATCAATTGACTAACTAATAAAAAGACTAAATGAAGACTAAATAACCAAAATTTGCAGCAGCCACCCCTCCTTCCTCATGCAGCTGAAACCCTAGTCCCATAGCCACCCTCCATTAAAGCTTTTTCAAGCTTTAGATTTCCATCATTTCCACCATATTTCCCTAACCCCTTTCATTAAACCTTGACCATATCACTTGGGGAAGCTTTTGGCAGCCAAGAAAGTGAAGGAAAGTGAAGATTTAACTTGGGAAAAATCTACCTATAAGAGGTTAGTGCATCTATATCCTCAAAACTCTTTATTTTCATAGTTTGGGACTTGAAACTTAGTGAGAATTGCAATTTAAATGAACAAAAAACTCATGTGTATGAGTACATAAATTTCGGCTGCCCTAGCTATGGAATAGGAGGGAGTGTTTTTGATGAGCTTGAAGTGAACTAGAATCATGTTGGAAGTTATAAACACAAGAATAATGAATTAAAAGCTAACTAAGGTAAATTGTATAAAACATGAATTTGAATTAGGGTTTTGTGAGCAAAATGTAAACTTGGTTTAGGAAATTATTAGAGAACATTTTAATGGTCAATTAGTGACCATTTTAGGTAAGTTGACCATAAAATGGACTGAAAAATAGGATTGCAAAGTGAAGTTGCAGGCTGCCCTAGGACAGCAGCAGAGGGACTAAAAATTCAGTCCACTTGCACTGCCATAACTTGGGCTGTGTTGGTTCAATTGGTGTTTGGCTAATTGGACATGAAACTAGGCTTATAATGGCACATTTTTGCTGAAGAAACCATGCCCAAAAGACCAAAGCAAGAGGACCAAAACTTGGCCCCAATCCGGACACACTGCAACAGCCCCTGCAGAATTGACCAAATGAACAGTAACTGTTCATTTGGCCATAACTCACTGTAGATTTGGTCAATTGACCTGAAATTTTTACAGCAACAAGTTAAGACATAGACAAACAACTTTCATGAAGAAACCTACCCCAAATTATGGCCAGAACCTAAACTAAATGGCAGTGGCAGTCACTGTTCATGTTACTGTAGATATGGTAATTTCTGCAGAATGGAAATCCGGCCAGCTGTGGTTTTTGGACCATATCTGGAGCTACAAAACTCCAAATGGAGTGATTCAAAAACGAAAATTCAACTAGACAAAATAAGGAACAACTTTCATGTTTGTCATTTCTTCAAATTCCCACTGTAACAGTTACAAATGGAACAGTAAAGTTATGGTACAAAATCTGAAAAATCTGCTCCTTTTGTTTAATGCTTAGAAATGGTATTAACGCTCAATGCCAACAAGTTTTAAATACAAAATGTGGTATGTTGGGAGTGCCAAAATCAATGTACCTAATTTCTACCTAAAAGTCAACATTTTAGTTGACCATAGAGGTGAATAGTAACACCGAAACTTGAAATTCAAAGATTGAAGAATTTTAAAGTATCGAATGCCCTAGTATACCTAACAAGATTGGTTTGAATAGTTTGGCATGCCAATAGGGTTCAGTTAGCAGTACTGCACATGGCAATATGCCATTCCGTGATTTTATGGCTTTTAGCCATTTTGACATTATATTGAGACTTGGCCTCGTGCCTAATATTATTTACAGCTTGTTAGCTGTTCTGTTGCACACCGGGAGATGCATATGTGACCGATGGTGTGATGGCCCGAGGTACTAGATACCCAAAGGCCGCTTAATTGCTATCCAAATTCGATGCCTAGTGTAGGTTACTTGGGGCAAACAATTGAATAAAAGTGAACAAAATTAATGAAATAATGAATATACCAACACCAAACAAAGAAAGCATACACATTCTATACACATTTATTTTCTTGCTATTTTCTTTTATTATATTATTGCACCACTAAGCATTATTGCTTAGCGCGTTGCTTTTGCCACGCGTAGGTTCTGGAGATCCCGATCGAGAGCCCAGTAGACCACAGACTGGGTGAGTCCATCCTGCAGCTACGCATGTCCTTGTCACCTCAACTCGCAAAGTGCATTGGTAGGACATTAGGTATCATTTTGACATTTTGTAACTTAACTTTGTTTTTCTCATATGTAATTAAACTTGTGTAATGTATATTGATGTTTATGTAAATTATGAAAATTGTACTTGTGAATGGAAATGTAAATGTTTACTTGTGATTTATATGTGATCATCACATGTGATGGATGATTGAGAACTGGAATTGAAATGTTGTTGAGATCTTAATATTGAGATTTTGTTGATAAATTGAAGTTGGGATTGTTTGGAAATTATTTGGAAGTGTTTTTAACAGGTTCCGAAGAACTGCTTTTCCCATTTTTAGCCAGACTACCGGATTTTCTTTAAAATTTTCGGAACCCCAAATAAATAATAATTTCGATAAATGGCTTAAATAAATAATATTTCATAAATTAGCTTCAAAAGAATGACACAAATTAAGTAATGTATAATATAGTGTGCCAGTACACCGTGTGGCATTACTTACTCTGCATACTGCATACCTGTAAGGGGTGTCACATTTAGTGGTATCGAGAGCACGGTTTAGGCGTTCGTCCTAGATTGAGTCCATACCATGCATTGCATTTGTAAGAGTCGAGGTGACACTAATGCAGATCTGTTTGTTTTTCTTATTTGAATAGGATATGGACCCTTCATCTCAGAGGGCAGTTAAGGAGGAAGTGGAGAGTCATGCTCCACCTGCAGCAGCAGAGACTGGGGGTAGGGGAGAACCTGCTCCGCCAGCTCAAGCAGAGCCTACTCAGCCTCCACAGGCCATGTTCCAGCAAATGGCCGATTTCTTTAGACAAATGGTCGGAGTAATGCCAGCACCACCACCACCACCACCACTCCACAGTAAAATCACACTGAAAGGCTAAGAAAGTTTGGAGTCAGTGGACTTCTATGGCAAGAGAGAAGATGACTCATGTACCAGAATTGCTGAATGCAATGTGCAGAGTCCTAAAACAACTCCACTGCACTCCAGAGCAAAACCTGGAAGCTGCCATATCTTTGCTGCAAGATGATGCTTATGAGTGGTGGGACACGGTATCCGGTGAAGTGTAGCCAGAAGTTATGACATGGGACTTCTTTCTCTCTGAGTTTAAGAAGAAATATGTGGGTACTGTATACCTGGAAGAGAGAAGAAGAGAGTTTATTAACCTAAGGCAGAGACAGTTGTCAGTGGCTGAGTATGAGAAAGAATTCATCCGATTGAGCCGCTATGGAAGGGAGATAGTCCCTAATGAAGCTGAAAGGTGCAAGAGATTTGAAGAGGGACTAAATGACAACATCAAGATCCAGCTCACTGCCTTGGGAATCACAGAATTTACCAAGTTAGTGGAAGCTGCAATAAAGGTGGAAAAAGTAAGAATCGGTGCGGAAGGGATAGACAGCGAGAAGAGGCCCGGTCCCTAGTTTAGCTCCTCGCATTCGGAAGAAGTTCAAGGGTCCTCCCGCACGCAGTTCAGCTCACCCACAAGGTCGTGGTCACCTCAGGCCCAGCCACGTTCACCCCTAGGAGAGGTCACCCACACCATCGTGGGCGCCTCCAGTGGATGGGGTTCAGGGGACCAGCCCCAGCATCTTCTGCGTGTCCACACTGTCAGAAATGGCATAAGGGGGAGTGTTGGAGAATGACTGGTGCCTGCTTGAGGTGTGGGTCAACAGAGCATCACCGAGGAACCGCCCACGCAGACCATCGCACTGCTCCAACACAAGCGTAAAGACTCGCTCCGCACTACGCAGAGGTAGAAAACTGGTAACTGAGGTCGTTGGACCATCACAGAGGCTCAGATTCGAGCGCAGAGAGGCCCGACAAATGCACCACCAAAGAAGAAATTATGCCCTGAGAGCTCAGGAGGAGCAAGATGCCCCGGACGTCATCAGGGGTACGTTTTCCCTCTACAATACTCCTGTGCATGCATTGGTAGATTCAGGATCTACTCATTCCTACATTTGCATCAACTTACCCGTAGAAAGGGAGATACTGATAGGGGAGAGTGACCAAGACATTCTGGTCACTAATCCATTGGGCCACAGTGTAGTGGTGAACAAAGTATACAAGGGTTGCTCGTTAAGGATTCAGGGGTATGAATTCTTGGCAGACCTGATTGAGTTGCCTTTCCACGAGTTTGACGTGATTTTGGGAATGGACTGGTTGTCACGTCATCAGGCAATAGTTGATTGCAAATTGAAGAGGATTTCTCTGAAAACTTCTGAGGGTAATGAGATCACAGTTGTGGGGGAAAGGACAGATTTCTTGTCCAATGTGTCGCAAGGGGTTTTGCGGTCGCCTGGACGATCACTCACCGAAGTGGGAAGGAGTGAGGAGTCGCCACCTTAGTTTTGAGGGAAACTAAAGAAAACCATTTGGAGGAAAAATGAAACCACTTCAAGACAGAGATTCTAGGTTCGGGGTCCGTAAACGGGTGGGGAAGGTGTTAGGCACCCCACCTCGTCCCTTAATAAGGGTAAGTAGATTTAATTTTGGCGTTCTTTATAAATTGGTTAGGAGGGCTTGAATGGGAATGTTAGTCCTTTTAGTAAAAGGAATATTGGATCTTTCACTAAATTTGGATTACCCAGATACATAAGTAAATGAGACAACCTTAGTGAGTTGGTGTCGCGAATCATCTTGGTTTTTGGGATTATTTTACGTACAGGTTAAGATTTGGTGTGAGAATCGGATAAGAACTCTCCTCCGATCTCTTTTAAGTTATTTATTAAAATTTTGGGGGAAGATCGGATAAGAACCCTCCTCCGATCTCCTCTAGACGTTTATTAAAATTTTTGAGTTGAGACCGGATAAGAACTCTCCTCCGATCCCTATTTAATGTTTATTAAAATTTTGAGTTGAGACCGGATAAGAACTCTCCTCCGATCTCTTCGAAATTTGATCGCAGCTATATATCTTAAAAGCCTAAGTTTAAGAGCTCTGGTACTTAAAGGTGCCAAAGGTCGAAATAAGACTTCTTTTAACTCGTTGGCATTTTGTGACTAAATAAGGGGCGTCATGCGGGATTTTGCTGATCTCCCCTATGGTCACTTTATCAGTATCCTATATGTACCCTTTTACTTACCTGAGTTTTGATTTTTATTCCGCCTTATGGCATTTTGCCGGATCGCCTTCTACGTCAGCCTAGTGATTCAAACACAGTTACCTACATTTTGTCTAGCTGTTTCTACGTAACTCGGGACTAGATGACTTACGTTCGTAAATAATAAAGATTAACTAAGTGTGGGTTAACCAAAGACGGAGTAAACTAGAACATATTTTTGCTTTGTTTTTTTTAGCATGACATAAACTTAAAGAAAACAACAGGCATAAGAAAGAGAATAAAGGAAATATGTGAAACGAGAGCTAGACTTAATAAAATGGCGATATTAACACTGACCTGTAGGGAGTCGAGTCTATTGATCTAACTACAGAATCGTAAAAAGTAGCAAGATTGCGTGTTGGCAATGAGGACTGTGGTTTGCCTCAAATGAAGTATTCTTTGTTAAAATGTAAACAGTCAAAATAACCAAGCTTGAGTGGAGTTGAGCTTAGATAATATGAATGGAAATAGAGGATAACAGAGAAAGTGGGAGTGCCACAGATAATGAACGAATGAAAATGAAAAGTTTGGTATTCCGTAATCCTTTTGCAAGAAAACACTTGTAAAAACTAGTTTCAAAAGTTTTTTCTACGAAAACTCAAAATAGCAGAGTAACAAACTGAATTAAGTTTCAGAGTTATTCCACTATAGTCACTGCCTCTTGCCTATATTTTTCCGTCCTTTGAACAGTTTTTCATGCAGGTATTTATAGGAATCTGGTGCTCCCCATGAAGGGTCAGGATTTATTTGGAGGGAGATGGAGGGTCAAGATTTCGAAGGACATGATCGGATGTTCAGGAACTAAAGAGAATCAAAATGAATGGCTGAGATCTCTCTTCAGAATATTTGTCCTTTTCTTCTTTCGATCTAACGGTCCCAAATCTTCTTGTCCGGAATGATCTGAGGGCTAAGAGCGAAAGGCGCTGGTATTGTCGTCTTCTCTCTTGATCCAAGGGTTCCAGGTTTGTCCTTACAAGTGAGATCAACGGTGGAGATTGGGGTGTACAGGATCTGCCATGACATACCTCGCACTCACAAAGATTGTGGGCGATTCTTAGGCGTGCGGTGGAGATCTCGTCGCCACACTTTAACTACCTCTACCGATTCTCACGACTGCTATTGGGATTTGTCTTATTCTTTTGCCTTCCGATCCTCCTCCTCTTTCGATCTCTTTCACATGCTCTTTCTCGATCTTTCATGCTGGTCTCCTATCTTCCGATCTATTATTCCGATCTTTCCCTTCCTCAGTCCGTCTCGTCAAAGCATTAATTGCCCTCGATTCCCGCGCTTACCGCTTGTCGCTCAAAGAATAAATGCTCATTTTCCCCTATATATACCCCGTCGATGCAGACATTTCCTTCATCCGATTTTCCTCTCTTCCTTCTTACTTTTCCTGTTCTAGCTACTCCGGCGGAAGTTCCGGCTACAACTGTGGCTTTGATCTTTTTCCGATGGACTTCTTTACTCACCGACTGAAAATTTACGATCCCGGTGATCGAATGACCTTAACTGACGATGGTGAGAGAACTGGATTTGACCGACCAGATTGCGGACCTCGCTTGTACCGATCTCGAGTCGCTCAACCGAGTTCATTCGGCTTCTCATCACATTGGGTGTTCCGACAATGGTTTGCTCCCACATTGGGTGTTCGACAATGGATGAAGCATCCGGTCGGCAATAATATCCTTGGGATCAGTTATAAACTGATCCTTAGATCAGCCTTTTGATATAATCAGATCTCTAGTGTATTCCGATCCTTAGAGATCGCCCAAATGATGTAATCTGTCAATGTAATCAGATCTCTAGAGATCGCCCAAATGATGTAGTTAGACCTTTATTGTAATTCGATCCCTAGAGATCGCCATAATGATGTAATCCGATCTTTTGGAAATAAAAATCTTGTTTCTCCAATTATTATCTTATTGATTATTTTCCGATCTCTGATATATTTGTCCGATCTGGTTCCTAACAAAATGACTCTTAACTGATCCTTTATTCAAAATATTCAACTTATTATGCCGATCTCCAATTAACCGATCTCGGAATGTTCGAGAGACGTGTCAGAACAACTGGCGAATCCCGTTAACCGATGCACTGCCTGGAACCTCGTGAGCATTAAATGCTCGGACTAGTATAAATAGGGGTGAAGGGTTAGCCAGTTGTTCTTTCATTCCATTTTCGCCTCTTGCTCACAACTCAAGTTCTCTCATTTTCTCAAGTTTTCCGACGCCATCGGACTCCTAAGGGCTTTGATCTTCTTTTTAGTTTAAGTTCTTTGTTTCTTTTGAAAATGAGTGGCGCCAAGGTCAAAGAGCGCAAGTCCTCCTCGATTCGGCCTCGTGGTCGTCGACGAAGAAGAAGTGGTCGGGCCAAGCGCAAATGTAACCTCCTAGGGTCTCCGTTCTAGGTCGGGGCGGTCATACCATCAAGGCGTGCACCTCCTTCAGGAGGGAGACTCTCCTATAGATGAGCTACCGTCGGTTCTTCGAGAACTGACCGCAATCGCTTGGGCCAGAGTACAGATTCGCCCCGATTCGTATGAACTTATCCGATGTCACGCTATCACCGAACCGACATTTTTTGAGGAGAATGACAGAGTTATGGTGTACGAGGAACGCTTAAAGGCCGGTCTTGGTTCCTCTAGATGACTTCTACAAGGAGGTCCTAAAACTTCACCGAGTGTGCATTGCTCAAGTTCACCCTAACTCGTGGAGGATCTTAGTAGCCTTCCGAGGCTCGTGGCCGAGCTAAGGGAATCAGACTACGGCTAAGGACTTCGCCGAATCGCATAGGCTAACTCGCCAAAGGATGACGAACATCGGTTCTTTTTAGGCGAAGCCTCATTATGGGCTCTTTTCAGATTCCGCCTCGTCCCTTAAGAATTGGAAGAACCGCTTTCTTCATTCGAGGAGCAAAGATCCGAGCCGCTGAGGACTTCCCCATACTGGTGGCACCAGGGCCCTTGATTCCGGCGCATTACCCTAAACCAGAGGATAGCTTAATAGTGATGGATCTCAAGAGTCAGCTGCCACTCAAAAGTATTCTTATTTGGATGCGGTGGATCACGAGCCGCACCATTGGACTATTCAATCGCCATCGCCAAGACCGCGAACTTCCGCTCTCGACTCGGCATTGGTATTTTCTCAGATCTCGATCTCGTGACCTTAGCGATCTCACGGACCTTTTCTTTGTGCAGGTATGGCGGGTGGTGAGGGTTCTAGGAAGCGAAAGAAGGACAAAGAGATCTCCCGGAAAATAAAGGAGATGAAGCGTTCGGAAATGCTTCGAACACCTGGTCATGAACTTAGGGAAGTACAAGGGGACCTGCCTCAACCCTCGGGTCCGCCGACCGCAGAAGCTGTCCGATCTCCTCTTAGATCAGAAGAGCAGCCTCCATCTCTTCCAATTGTTCCAAGCACAGAAAGGGGTCCTTCTCAATCTTCTGCGAGGGCCTCTTCTCGTGGCGCTGTGCATCGACGATTCTCAAGAATAACCTGGACTGTTCGGGAGAACCCCGGTTTTGCCAAAGTCTTGGGGTCTTCCATCTTCCTTCGGGAGGATCGGGATAGGCTATCCCCGAACAGCCTTGATGATATCTTGACTCAATCCATGAGCCTGAACGTGGAGTGCCTGGTGAATCAGACCATGGTTTGGGAAAAGGTTCAGCGTCTGGGTAAGGAGATCGGGAAGAAAGATCAGGAAATGGCTTCCCTCCGATCCCAACTTGCATCCGCTCGGGATTACATATCTCAAGTTGAGGGGCGGGTGAAGTTCTATGAAGACAGAGTGGTCGAACAGAATCATATTCTAGCTGAAAGGGATCGTGCCCTCAGGGAAGTCGAGGCGCTCCGGGCCAATGATGCTTCTCAGGTCGCCCAACTTATCGAGGAGCTTAAGGCGAAAGATGAAGAGATGGTGGCAAAAGATGAAGAGATGGTGACAGGAATAGCCGGTGCCTATGTGAACGCTCACAAGGATCTCTTAGCCGAACTCCAGAAGCGTTACCCAGAAGAGGACTTCTCTTGGATGGCCGACCTGGCTCCTGGGGGCGACGATGAGGACAGTGAGGAGGAAGCCGAGGGTGTGAGAGAGAGTGAGCAAAATGTAAATCAGGCTGGGGGTGATCCTCCAGCTGAATAACTTGTACAAAAAAAAAAAAAGGAATGGAATGTCTCTTTTGTTCAATGAATGGATGTGATTGGAAAATCTCTGAATTGCCTAAGTATTTGATTGTATGAGCATAGCGAAACAAGAACTAAATGCAATTATTAATCTAAGTATAAGAGATCGGAAAGCACAATAAGCATGAGGTCGGTGGGGAAGAAATGTTGAATGGGACTTGATTAAAATTGAAAATTTAACTCGAATACTTAAGATCGGAATCCTCATTAAACCGAACCAAAACCTTAGCTCTTAAACTTTCAAAAGGGAGATCGGCAATAAAACTGGTAAGAAAAGATCTAGTGCCGTTCATTTCGCTTATCAGAATATACTTGACGGGTCCCGAGTTTCACAATGGGTTTGAGAGATCGGTGAGCGATAGATTGGTAAAGCTTTGGTGATGCGAGAACTTAACAATTTGATTTAATTCTTTGTGAGGAGAGATCGAATTGTGACGCCTATCAAAGAGGGGTCGGAAACGTGATTAGCTGTCCAAAGGAGACTTAGTACCGGGGATCGGTTTCAAAGTTTTATTGATTTTGGGGATCGGCCAAAATATGGTGTCGACAGCTGCCCCTCTTTACATAATTTCTATTAAAGGAAAAAAAAAATTTCCGTGTAGGAATTATGTAAAGATTCAGACTCATATTTTGGACGATTAGGTGTACCTAAGTTAATGACCTAGAGATTGGCAACGGAAGTTAGAATACTAGAAAATTAAAACCAACTTGGATCAAGGAACCAGAGGTTGATAACAGGAAAATTAAAATCAACTTAGATCAAGGAACCAGAGGTTGATAACATAAATTTAAATTGCATGAAATTAAAATCAACTTAGATCAAGGAACCAGAGGTTGATAATAGGAAATTTAAATTGCAGGAAATTAAAATCAACTTAGATCAAGGAACCAGAGGTTGATAGCAGGAATGTAAATTAAAATCAACTTAGATCAAGGAACCAGAGGTTGATGACATAAATTTAAATTGCATGAAATTAAAATCAACTTAGATCAAGGAACCAGAGGTTGATAGCAGGAATGTAAATTAAAATCAACTTAGATCAAGGAACCAGAGGTTGATGACATAAATTTAAATTGCATGAAATTAAAATCAACTTAGATCAAGGAACCAGAGGTTGATGACTGAAATGTAAATTGCAAGAAATTAAAATCAACTTAGATCAAGGAACCAGAGGTTGATGACATAAATTTAAATTGCATGAAATTAAAATCAACTTAGATCAAGGAACCAGAGGTTGATGACAGAAATGTAAATTGCAAGAAATTAAAATCAACTTAGATCAAGGAACCAGAGGTTGATGACAGAAATGTAAATTGCATGAAATTAAAATCAACTTAGATCAAGGAACCAGAGGTTGATGACATAAATTTAAATTGCATGAAATTAAAATCAACTTAGATCAAGGAACCAGAGGTTGATGACAGAAATGTAAATTGCAAGAAATTAAAATCAACTTAGATCAAGGAACCAGAGGTTGATGTGAAATGTAAATTGCATGAAATTAAAATCAACTTAGATCAAGGAACCAGAGGTTGATAACATAAATTTAAATTGCATGAAATTAAAATCAACTTAGATCAAGGAACCAGAGGTTGATAATAGGAAATTTAAATTGCAGGAAATTAAAATCAACTTAGATCAAGGAACCAGAGGTTGATAGCAGGAATGTAAATTAAAATCAACTTAGATCAAGGAACCAGAGGTTGATGACATAAATTTAAATTGCATGAAATTAAAATCAACTTAGATCAAGGAACCAGAGGTTGATAGCAGGAATGTAAATTAAAATCAACTTAGATCAAGGAACCAGAGGTTGATGACATAAATTTAAATTGCATGAAATTAAAATCAACTTAGATCAAGGAACCAGAGGTTGATGACTGAAATGTAAATTGCAAGAAATTAAAATCAACTTAGATCAAGGAACCAGAGGTTGATGACATAAATTTAAATTGCATGAAATTAAAATCAACTTAGATCAAGGAACCAGAGGTTGATGACAGAAATGTAAATTGCAAGAAATTAAAATCAACTTAGATCAAGGAACCAGAGGTTGATGACAGAAATGTAAATTGCATGAAATTAAAATCAACTTAGATCAAGGAACCAGAGGTTGATGACATAAATTTAAATTGCATGAAATTAAAATCAACTTAGATCAAGGAACCAGAGGTTGATGACAGAAATGTAAATTGCATGAAATTAAAATAAACTTAGATCAAGGACCCAGAGGTTGATGATGTAAATGTAAATTGCATGAAATTAAAATCAACTTAGATCAAGGAACCAGAGGTTGATAACATAAATTTAAATTGCATGAAATTAAAATCAACTTAGATCAAGGAACCAGAGGTAGATGACAGAAATGTAAATTGCAAGAAATTAAAATCAACTTAGATCAAGGAACCAGAGGTTGATAACAGGAAATTTAAATTGCAGAAAATTAAAATCAACTTAGATCAAGGAACCAGAGGTTGATAACATAAATTTAAATTGCAAGAAATTAAAATCAACTTAGATCAAGGAACCAGTGGTTGATAACAAGAAATTTAAATTGCAGGGAATTAAAATCAACTTACAAAGCAAGTCTAACCCTGACACATGAAGTTCTTTCCTGACGAAGTGTACTTAACAAGATACCGAATGCCGATGATTAATGGAGGAGGAGTTGCAAGACTTGACCTATGATCCCATTCCTTCGGATGCCCCTTTTCTGTTCCCGACTTTCTTCCTATTTTACGGAAAGCGCCCTTGCGGGTTTTCACTTTCTTTTCGTCCATTCGACCAGAAGCGCCCTTTCGGGTTTTCACCCCTAGTTTTTTTTTTTTTTTTTTTTTTGAAGGCCATTCCCTGCAAATCTCATAATAAAGTACGTGAGGTTATCAATTTTCGAATTCAAATCTTATGGCAAAAATTTTAACTAATCAATGGCGCATTAAACAAAGAGAAAGGATAGTATTAAAAAGTGAGTAAACAGGACAACAAAAGCAGAAGGAATAAAGTATAACTTTATTATGGCTTTAGGAAAAATAGACTTTCAAAGGAAAAGGAAGGGTACAAGGATAGATCTCACATATTCCTTTTAGTTGGTTTTGAAGTCTTTTAACTGCCATTATTTCAAGTTCTCTGAAGCCTCATGCCGTAACGGTCTCTTCTCCATCCTCGGTTTCATACCCCCTTCCTTATTTCTCCACTTTGGTTCTTGGGACGCCCTTTCGGGTTTTCACCCCAAGTTTTTTTTTTTTTTTTTTTTTTTTTGGGACGCCCTTTCGGGTTTTCATCCTTTACCCATTTTATGCATAGTATCTCTTGACAGTGTCGGCATTCACAGGTCTCGGGAATTCTTCACCGTCCATGTGGGTTAAGATCAAGGCTCCTCCAGAAAATGCCTTTTTAACCACATAGGGTCCCTCGTGGGTTGGTGACCATTTGCCCCGGGGATCGTTTTGATTCGACAGTACTTTCTTCAGAACCAAGTCCTCGGGTTGGAATTCGCGGGGGCGAACATTTTTGTCAAATGCTCTAGCCATTCTCATCTGGTATAACTGCCCATGACATGCTGCTGCTAACCTTTTCTCATCAAGCAAGTTTAACTGATCCAACCTTGACTGGATCCATTCTGACTCATCGATTCCTGACTCCTTCAGAATCCTTAGAGAAGGGATTTCAACTTCAATTGGTGATACCGCTTCCATGCCGTAAACCAGCGAGTATGGAGTTGCCCCGGTTGAGGTTCTCACGGAAGTTCGGTATGCGTGAAGAGCGTAGGGAAGCATATCATGCCAATCCCTATACGTGACCGTCATCTTCCGGATTATCCTCTTGAGATTTTTGTTTGCAGCTTCCACCGCTCCATTCATCTGGGGGCGGTATGGGGAAGAATTGAGGTGTCGGATCTTGTATTGATCACACAATTTCTGAACCTTTGGACCATTCAGATTCTTGGCGTTGTCAGTGATGATTTCATTAGGGAGGCCATGCCGACAGATGATATTGTTTCTGAAGAATTTGAGAAACGTATTCTGTGTGATGTGCGCGTATGACGTGGCTTCGACCCACTTGGAGAAGTAATCGATGGCTACAAGGATGAATCTGTGCCCATTGGATGCCTTGGGATTGATGGGACCAATCACATCGATGCCCCACATTGCAAAAGGCCATGGTGAGACGAGGTTGAATAACTTGTGAGGTGGCACATTTATTGGATCCGCATAAATCTGACACTTATGGCACTTTCGGAAATACTCGATGCAATCCTTTTCCATTGTAGTCCAAAAATACCCCCATCGCATGATTTGCTTAGCCATCATGTGCCCATTGGTATGGGTTGCACAATTTCGCTCATGAGTTTCAAAAAGGATTTTCTTTGCCTCCTTTGCATCCACACATCTCAACAGTTCACCGTTGGACCCTCTCTTGTATAGGGTTTCTCCACTGGGGAAGTATCCCAATGCTAATCTCCGAAGCATCCTCTTTTCGTTTCGGTTTGCCCCCAGAGGGAATTCTCTGGTTCTGCAATAGATCAGGATGTCATGATACCAAGGTTTACCGTCGGGCTCTTCTTCAATCATGAAGCAGTAAGCTGGCTCATCTCTTGCTTTAATCCTCAATGTCTGAATCATCTGACCCTTTTCGATTTGAGCCATAACGGCTAAAGTAGCTAAAGCATCGGCAAATTGATTCTTGTCCCTACTAAGGTGAGTGAAAGAGATCTCTTCGAATTTCTTAATCAGCTCCAGTAAGTACTTCTGATATGGGATCAGCTTTGGATCCTTGGTTTGCCATTCTCCCTTGACTTGATAAATTATCAGAGCTGAGTCTCCATACACCTCCAATTTTCTGATTTTCTTCTCGATAGCGGCTTGCAGACCCATTACACAAGCTTCATACTCTGCGACATTGTTGGTACAATCAAACCTCAACTTGACAGCTATCGGAAAATGTTTTCCATCCGGGGATACCAATACAGCTCCAATTCCATTACCGGACAAATTGACAGCTCCGTCGAAATACATTTCCCATACATTGGCTGGTCCCTCTTCTTCGCAGTCTACTTCATTAATATGCTCATCAGGGAACTCAAAATCCAGAGCTTCATAATCCTGGATAGGATTTTCTGCTAGGAGGTCAGCAATCACGCTACCTTTCACCGCTTTCCGGGTCATGTAGACTATGTCGTATTGGGAGAGTATAACCTGCCACTTGGCTATTCTACCTGGCACGAATGGGCTTTCGAATACATATTTGATAGGATCCATCCTGGAGATGAGCCATGTCTTGTGATTCAACATGTAGTGTTTGAGGCGATTTGCTGTCCAGGCTAATGCGCAGCAAGTCTTTTCTAAGAAGGAGTACCTTGACTCACAATCATTGAACTTCTTGCTCAGGTAATAAATGGCCCTCTCTTTTCGGCCGGTATCATCATGTTGTCCCAAAACACATCCCATCGAGTTCTGCTGGACTGCCATATACAGGATCAAAGGCCTGCCCGCCACAGGTGGGACCAATACTGGTGGATTTGACAGATACTGCTTGATTGTCTCGAAAGCCGCTTGACAAACTGAATCCCATTGGGTAGGGTTGTTCTTCCGGAGTAGTCTGAAAATAGGCTCAGCTTTGGCAGTGAGATTAGAAATAAATCTCGAAATGTAGTTCAACTTTCCCAGAAAACTGCGCACCTCCCTTTCTGTTTTTGGGGATGGCATTTCTTGAATAGCTCGAACTTTGTCTGGATCTACTTCTATCCCTTTCTCGCTTACTATGAATCCCAACAACTTTCCCGATCTAGCTCCGAATATGCATTTGGCAGGGTTCAGTTTCAACTGGTATTTCCTGAGCCTTTCGAATACCCTCCTCATCACCTGAACGTGGCTCTCTTCTCCCCTGGATTTAATGATCATATCATCCACGTACACCTCCACTTCTTTATGCATCATATCGTGGAATAATGTGACCATTCTTGTATTTGGTAAGTAGCCCCAGCATTCTTCAACCCGAAGGGCATGACCCGATAGCAAAATACTCCCCATTGAGTGATGAAAGCAGTTTTATCCTTGTCTTCCTCGTCCATTGGGATCTGATTGTACCCTGATGCCCCATCAATACACGAACACCTTCCCAATCCCGCAGCATTGTCAACTAACACATCAATGTGGGGGAGAGGGAAATCGTCTTTCAAGCTAGCTTTATTAAGATCCCTGTAGTCAACGCACACCCTGACTCTCCCGTCCTTCTTCATTACCGGGACGACGTTAGCCACCCATTGGGGATATTTGACTACTTCCAAGAACCCGGCGTCATACTGTTTCTTGACTTCATCTCGAACCTTGAGCAGTGTGTCGGGATTCATTCTCCTTAGTTTCTGCTTCACCGGAATCGTTCCTGGAATTAAGGGAATTTTGTGCGTTACTATCTGAGGGTCCAAACCCACCATATCATCATAGCTCCAGGAAAATACATCGAGGAATTCTTTAAGCAGACTGATCATATCTCCCAATTCTTCACTCTCCACTACCTTAAGTTCCCTTTTTACTTCTTCCGTGCCTAAGTTTACGGTGCGCGTTTCGTCTCCACAAGGTACGAGGGAGGGTTCATCCTTTTCATTGCTTTCTTCTGTAAGTTCTTCCTCAGAATCACTTGAAGTAATGGCAGTTATGGGGATTTCAAAATTAACCAGAGGAATTTCTGAGTCTATTGGATTATTAGGTGTTAATTGATGAATAGTCCTGAATGAATAAAGAATAGAACGTGTTATAAGGATGGAATTAAAAAGGAAAGAGAGTATTGGATTTAAAATGCGCTATCAATTCATTAATATTAATGCCATAAGAAAAGGTCCATTTACAGTATTACACTTGTCACCATGGACAAAATGATCAAGTGTAGATAACCAGAGGTACTTTACTCGAAATTGAGTACAGGGATATCCTCTGTTGTCCCAGTTGTCCAGCTCCTGCCTCAGCCACTGGCGAGACTAGGGCCTCATACAAGGAGTCCAGTTGGATGACATCTATGGATGGATCATCGGGTGATTCTTCTGTATTTGCCGGATGTTGAATGACCGGCTTAGTGAAGATCTCCGTGATTCTCGGGACTACTTTCATCTTTCCCATCTTCTGGTCAAACCTCTGATCCCGAAGTATTTTCCTCATCCAGAATCGCCCATCCACGAGGGCATCCTCCTCATATCCCAAACCACAACGGCCTATTTTCTGAATAGCCGGTATGGGTTCCACGATTCCTTGCAGTGTGGTGCCCAAGCCTTTCCCCTCTTGATACCCGTTCCTCGACATCACTTTGGCCACCATAGCCATAGCCCCCTCCTTTCCGGTATCTTGCAATTCAAGGGCCTGGAAAGAACTCTCCAACGACTCCTCGGCCGCTTCCACATAAGGAAGTGATTGCGGCAGTGACCAATATGGCCTCTTCACCCCTTACAGTGATGATTTTGCCATCCTTAATGTATTTTATTTTCTGGTGCAAAGTTGAAGGAACAGCATTCGCAGAATGGATCCATGGCCTTCCCAACAGCATAGTGTAAGCCGGCTCAATGTTCATCACCTGAAACGTGACGTTGAAAGTACATGCACCGACTTGGATTGGCAAGTCAATGTCTCCCAGCACCTCTCTCCTGGTACCGTCAAAGGCTCTTACCACCATTGCACTCTGACGTATATACGATTGGTCGACCGGCAGCCTGGCTAAGGTAGCGCTAGGCAGTACATTGAGGGCTGATCCGTTATCGATGAGGACCTTGGCCACTATACAACCCTTACACTTCACAGTTACATGTAGAGCTTTATTGTGCCCTAAGCCTGCGGGGTCTACCTCCTCTTCAGAAAAGGCTACAAAGCTGGATGCCTGGATTTGTTCTACTATCTTCTCAAACTGCCCCGGAGTAATGTCGGGGTTTACAAAGGCTTGATCCAGGATTCTTTGTAAGGCTTGTCGGTGGACTTCCGAGCTCAGGATCAGTGATAACAGTGAAATTCGGGCGGGTGTTTTCCTCAACTGCTCCACCACATCATACTCACTCTGTTTCATTATTTGGAGCAGCAGTTCTTCCTCTTCCTTATGTTCAGCCGGGTCTACTTCCCCTGCTTTCTCAACCTCCTCTTCTGTATTTCTTGATGACTCTCCCATTTTTACTTTCCCTTTCCTCTTTTCTCTTTCTTCGTTTCCGTAACACCTCCCACTTCGAGTTATAAACTCGACTTCTTGCTCAGGTGGACAGGGTTTTGTTGCGATAACGGGCTGAGGACTAGTTTGGGGAGTAATGTCGCTGGTAGGTCCAGCATAAGTCATTCTGAAATGCTCGTAAGGAGCGAAACATGGTTTTGGTGGTGCCAGAGGTGAGGCAAGACTAGGAGCGGATGTACTGCTTGACGCTCCCTGAGTGAAAACTTGGAAATTATAATTCCATGGGACAGCGTGAGTATTGGTGACGGGGAGCTGAGGCGGAGTTCGGATAACCGTTACTGGCGGTGAGGCTACCGGGGGTGAGAAGGTGATTCTGGGTTTGGAGGTAGAAGCCGTTTGGCTGAATCTGGTAGTGTTCACTTCCTCTTCTGTCTTCGACCTTGTTTGATATCTCAGAACTTTGAGGGATAGCAAGTTCTGGACCTCCCGTTTGAACCCCTCACAATCTCGCAGCTCATGGTCAGCTGCCCCTCCATGGTAAGGACACCCCGTACTCTCTTCGAATCCCGCTACCTGAGGGCAAAGGTAGCCTTCCCTCATTGCTACAGCAAAAATCTCCTCAAAGTGAGGAACCAGCTTGTCTACTTCTGGTGTTGATCCTTCTTCCTCAGACTCTATCATATTTACACCACTGCCCGTATTATGGTTAGGCAGTGGGTTTGAGGTAACATTGGGGAGGGAACCATTTCCCTCAATCTTCAACCACCCGTTTCTGATTAAAGCGTGCACTCTTCCCCTGAGTGCCCCGCAGTTATCGGTTGAGTGCCCTTGTGCCCCTCCATGGTACTCACAACGGGCAGTAGCATCATACCACCTGGGGTATGGTGGCTGGATCGGGTCTAGGGGAACTGGTACAATTTGGTTTATACCGACAAGGTATCGGTATATTTCACTGAGTGGGAGGGGAAGAGGTGGATCAGGGTTTCTTGGGGGTCTTGGGTTGTTTAGTGGCGGTCTTGATTGAGCGGGAGGAAGAGATGGTCTTGGTTGGTAATTTGTAGGTGGGGGATATTGTGGGCGTGGGTGTGGATAGTTAGGGAAAGGAGATGGAATGTTTGCAACTGTTTGACCATGAGAGGAAGGATATGGTCGGTAGTTGTTTTGGGGAAATGGGGAGTAATTATTCTGACGGGTGACGGAATGCACATCACCCTCCTTCTTCTTGCCAAAGGCGCCTTCTTTCTGAGGTTCTCGACTCTTGCAGTCGTCCCATTCTTAGGTTGGCCTCTATCCTCTCGCCAGCCTGTATGATGTCAGAGAAGCTGTTGGAGGTGTTCCCAATCATCAAGTTGAAGTAAGGGGCCTTCAAAGTTTCGATGAACAAAGAGCATAGCTCATTGTCAGTCACCGGGGGATATACTTCCGCCGCCTTTTCTCTCCATCTCTGGGCATACTGCTTGAAACCTTCCCGGTCTTTCTGTGCCAAGTTCTGGAGGTCCCTCCTTGTGGGTGCCGCATCACAATTGAATTTGTATTGCTTCAAGAAGGTATCAGCTAAATCCTTCCAGGAGTGCAGCTTGCTCCTGTCCAATTGTATGCACCATCTTAGAGCTGCTCCGGAGAGGCTCTCGTGAAAGAAGTGAATGAGAAGTCTGTCATCTTCTGTTAGGGCAGACATTTTGGCAATGTAGGTTGCCAGGTGGATGCGGGGATCTGAGTTCCCGGTGTATTTGTCAAAATCTGGAACCTTGAATTTGGGTGGCACCACCACATCTGGCACCAATCTTAGTGATGCCACGTCGACCGAACCATACATATTCAGCCCTTCAATTGCTCTCAATCTCTCCTCTAGAGCAGACAGTTTCTCACTTTCTTTTGACTTATTTTCTCCCCCTACTGCGTGGAATACTCCCCCAGTTGGGAGATGAGGGGTGAAGTGAATGGGAGGGATCACATTTGAAGGGTATGGATCGGTGTTTTGAACGGTTGGCTAATGAGAGTAAGGTAGGTCATTATTTATAGTAACTAGATTGACAGTGATTGTCGGGTCCGGGATGGGAGGCTGAAAGGTAAAAGAAGTTGAAGCTTGGTGAGGATCATTTGTTGGAGGTGGTGGAGGAGGTAATGGCAGGCTAGGCTCTGCTGTGGGTTTATTCTGGGACATTTCCCTCATTAGTCTCATAAGTTCTGAGACCTGATCTTTCAATTCGGAGACTTGCCCCTGTAGGTTCTGTACTTGTTCCTGATCTTCCATTATCTTCTTTGTCCGAGATCTTGTTAAGTACACTCGCTTGGGCTAAACCGTGTGCTTGGTCAGACTTGCTTTGTTTGAAGCAATATTGATTTCCTGTGAGGTGTAAAGAAAAAGGAAAATTTTAAATAAACTTCGAATTTTGCAAAGAAACTAAAAGTCCTGGTCTGGACGAAGGATACAGTGGCATTTGAGAGCCAGGTTGAAATCTGTAAAAGGATAATCGCATCAATTTTATCATGGCATCGTTCGATAGTCTGACTGTGAATGACTGGATTGAATACGCATTTATGATACCTATCCATATAGCGCATTCAATTTTTCACATAACCCTAGCGAGGGAGTTCCTACGGGAGTCATATTATTCATTCACAAATTTACTAAACAATGGTCCAGAAATCATTTCATTAACTGAATAATTTGTACATCGTATCCTCTACATCGGCCTAGGCTCTGGAAGGTTCTTTATAATGAGATGACATTTTCTGAGATACTCATATAGTCTTTCTTCTTGCTTGGCAGGGTCGAATGCTTTGAGAGCATATTCGAATTCAGGTAATAGTTCTTGTTTTCCCTGTGCTATCGTTCTTTCCAGTCGGTCAACGTTCTCTTTCAGTCCTTGATAGATAGCA
Organism: Hevea brasiliensis; assembly: GCF_030052815.1. NCBI lineage: Eukaryota > Viridiplantae > Streptophyta > Magnoliopsida > Malpighiales > Euphorbiaceae > Hevea > Hevea brasiliensis. The sequence continues at coordinate 54,507,172 of NC_079504.1, read as the reverse complement.
GCTTGTTTTTCTTTTTCTTTCCTTTCCTTAGCACATTCTTTCAAGATATCGTTGATGAGTAGTGCCTGTTCTTTTAATTCGAGCTTTTTCTTTTTGTTTTCCTGTTTATACTCTTCAACGAGCACCTCTTGGTATTTCATCTTTTCCTGAAGCTTACTATTCTGTACTTTCACTTCTTTTACCTCAGCTTGGAGAGAGTCTTTTTCCTTTTCCCACTGTTCCTCTTGCTCTTCGAACCTCATCCTTTCGGCCCTTGCCTTTTCCTTGAGCCTTCTCACTTTTCTTTTAAGTTTCTGCTGTTGATCCTCCAACTGTTTTATTTGTTCTTGCAGTTGTGAGTTCTCGGTGTTTGCTTTTTGTAGTGAGTCAAACAGACGATTATCAGCTTCTTCAAATAGGATGTTTTGGCGAGGGTTATTGTCCTCGAATTCTGTAGTTGAGTGTTCTCGGTCCCTGTCAGCTCTCCATTTAAGGTAATCGCCCGAAGCACTTGGGCCTTTAGGTGATCTCCCCATCAGAGTAATGTTTTCCCAAGACTTGCGAGCTAGTTTCAATCCTTCCTCTCCCTTGAGCTCGTGGTAGAAGTGACCTTGGTGATATTTTTCAATGTTGATAATGGACTGCGTTGAGCCAAACTGCCTCATTACTAATGCCGGAGTGTAACTTGTATATCCGGTTACTCCGATTAGGGATACCGACTGATTACCTCCCGTACCGATTAAAACAGGTTGGCCTGACGTCCATAGCTTCCTCCAACAGTAGTCATAGCTATTGAAACTCAAAATCTGTTCCCGCCACTGCTGTTCATTCTTCGGACTGATTACTAACCGGGTGATCTTCTCGATGGGAGGCTGGTCGAGGTACCAAGTTAATCCCTTTGTCTCCACAGGACACATGTGACTGATAATCCAGAGGTATAGTAACTGAAAACAACACTTAATGGACCCTTTCCCTTGTTGTCTGCAGTAGGTTAGGGTTAACAAGGTCTCCGCAAGAATTGCCGGTATCGGATTGACCTCCTGCCTTTCTACCGCCCAGAACACTTCCACCGCACTGCAAGTTATGATTCCCAATGGTCCCGGGAACAAAATCAAACCATAGATCCCCAAGGCGAGTGCCACTGAAGCTTGATGCCACTGTTTCTCTTGGAGGCACTGATCTAACCACTTCTGGAGATATGTCCAGTACCAACCATGTGTGTTCCCTTTGACAGTTTCTTTTGACTTTGCCTCTTCCGAAGGGATGCCCAACAAATGTGTTAATCGTTTCCAGGTCTGCCTATGCTCAAGGTGTAGGTAGATCCGATTCTGTGTTGAATAAGGAATCCCTAATAATGCTTGATATTCTTCCAAAGTGGGAACTGTATCAATATCATTGAAAGAGAATACCCCGTACTTATGGTTCCAAACCGACAACATGGCCTTCAATGCTAGGATTTGGACCTTGACTCGCATTAAGGTGGCAATCCTCCCATACTTCTCTTCAAATCGTACCTTGACCTGATCAGGAAGCGACCTCCATGCATTAGACAGGCCCTCGAGGCTGTTCATTCTGACTTCAATTTTATTCAGATCTAATGAAGGTAGTAAGCTAGCATGTGTCTTGGAAATATCATTTTGTGGGGGGTATTGGAGTATGAATCGATTTGGACCAAAGTTTAGCATTCTGAACTTCTTCTGCCGACTGACTCGAGGATGCCATAATAAAAATGATGCCTATCCTTTTACAGACTCTTGGTTTGGTAATGCCTGCGGGAAAATTCGTTAGCAAGATAAATTAGGGTAATTTTGAATCATACTGTTGACAGGTGACACGTACACATTTATCAAAGTAGGAAAATGTGTAGGTGTTTTAGTAGGATTCAAGATTACCCTCAAAAAAATGAACAAAAGGAAATTAAAGCAGAACAGGATAAGAGTAAGTATGCCCCTTTTTGTCCTATAGTAGGGAGACTCCTAATACCAGATGAGCGCTACCTATCTGGATAGTTCTATCTTATAAGGTAGTTTACTACGGCTTTCAGCTATTGTGATAGTTTAGCTCAGGATCTAATTTTCTAAAAGTCACAGGTTCCCAAATTGCCCCTACTGTAAACAGTAGGGCCCCATTCTATAACCATGATATTATCGGGAAAATTCCACGAGTATCGCAGTGGATAGAACAAGTTTCAATTTGAGCAGAAGCCTTCACGGATACTAACGGGGTAGAACCCACGGGTACCGCTACATGACCCCCTCCTACTTTCCTAAAAGGGTAAGAAAGCCCGGGCTAGGACTGAAGTGTGTGAGGACATTGTGTGAGTGCTCAGTGTGTGAAGGGACACCTTTACCTCTTCCCAATTCAGGGGGATTTTATTTTTCCATTTTTCCCTTTTTCCCTTTTTTGAAATAGAGAACACTGTAAGAAATAAAACTGGTGAAACAAACAAAATAGTCAGCAGCAATAACATATAAAACATCGCTGAATGAGCCCGTCTAACTATAATTTGATCGAACAAAATTAAATCTACTTTTGGACCACTAGACCGGGGTTAAGTCAGTCATTTTGACATCCCGATTGAGTCGCCGTATCAAAGGGTTTTGCGGTCGCCTGGACGATCACTCACCGAAGTGGGAAGGAGTGAGGAGTCGCCACCTTAGTTTTGAGGGAAACTAAAGAAAACCATTTGGAGGAAAAATGAAACATCTTCAAGACAGAGATTCTAGGTTCGGGGTCCGTAAACGGGTGGGGAAGGTGTTAGGCACCCCACCTCGTCCCTTAATAAGGGTAAGTAGATTTAATTTTGGCGTTCTTTATAAATTGGTTAGGAGGGCTTGAATGGGAATGTTAGTCCTTTTAGTAAAAGGAATATTGGATCTTTCACTAAATTCGGATTACCCAGATACATAAGTAAATGAGACAACCTTAGTGAGTTGGTGTCATGAATCATCTTGGTTTTTGGGATTATTTTACGTACAGGTTAAGATTTGGTGTGAGAATCGGATAAGAACTCTCCTCCGATCTCTTTTAAGTTATTTATTAAAATTTTGGGGGAAGATCGGATAAGAACCCTCCTCCGATCTCCTCTAGACGTTTATTAAAATTTTTGAGTTGAGACCGGATAAGAACTCTCCTCCGATCCCTATTTAATGTTTATTAAAATTTTGAGTTGAGACCGGATAAGAACTCTCCTCCGATCTCTTCGAAATTTGATCGCAGCTATATATCTTAAAAGCCTAAGTTTAAGAGCTCTGGTACTTAAAGGTGCCAAAGGTCGAAATAAGACTTCTTTTAACTCGTTGGCATTTTGTGACTAAATAAGGGGCGTCATGCGGGATTTTGCTGATCTCCCCTAAGGTCACTTTATCAGTATCCTATCTGTACCCTTTTACTTACCTGAGTTTTGATTTTTATTCCGCCTTATGGCATTTTGCCGGATCGCCTTCTACGTCAGCCTAGTGATTCAAACATAGTTACCTACATTTTGTCTAGCTGTTTCTACGTAACTCGGGACTAGATGACTTACGTTCAGAAATAATAAAGATTAACGGAAGTGTGGGTTAACCAGCACGGGAGTAAACTAGAACATATTTTTGCTTTGTTTTTTTTAGCATGACATAAACTTAAAGAAAACAACAGGCATAAGAAAGAGAACAAAGGAAATACATGAAACGAGAGCTAGACTTAATAAAATGGCGATATTAACACTGACCTGTAGGGAGTCGAGTCTATTGATCTAACTACAGAATCGTAAAAAGTAGCAAGATTGCAGGTTGGCAGCCGGAGGACTGTGGTTTGCCTCGAAATGAAGTATTCTTTGTTAAAATGTAAACAGGTCAAAATAACCAAGCTTGAGTGGAGTTGAGCTTAGATAATATGAATGGAAATAGAGGATAACAGAGACAGAAAGTGGGAGTGCCACAGGATAATGAACGAACTGAAAATGAAAAGTTTCAGTATTCCAGAATCCCTTTTGCAAGAAAACGCTTCAGAAAACTAGTTTCAAAAGTTTTTTCTATGAAAACTCAAAATAGCAGAGTAACAAACTGAATTAAGTTTCAGAGTTATTCCACTATAGTCACTGCCTCTTGCCTATATTTTTCCGTCCTTTGAACAGTTTTTCATGCAGGTATTTATAGGAATCGGGTGCTCCCCATGAAGGGTCAGGATTTATGTGACATCCCTTACCCGTGTACAGTATACCCGAGTAAGTAATGCCACACGGTGTACCGGCACACTCTAATATTCCTCAATTAATTTATATCATGCTTTTGCATATAATTTATGAAATACAATTTGTTTAAGCCATTTATCAAAAGTATTATTCATTTAAGGTTACGAAAATTTTAAAGAAAATCCGTGAGTCTGGCTAAAAATGGAGAAAACTGTTCTTGAACTGTTAAAAACACTTCCAATAAACAAATTCATTCATTCTCAACTTCAATGTCATCACAAAACTCAATATCAAGATTTCAACAATTTTTCAGTTTCAGGTTTCAACAACCTTTTCTCATATACAAGCAATAAACACATGCTCAAATCTTGCATTCATAGTCATAACTTTCATTATTTACATAAACATCAAAATATATTACATGAGTTCAAATACATATGAGAAAATACAAATCTGCTACAAAATATCAAAATGACAAAATGACACCTAGTGCCCTACCGATGCACTGCAGGTAGTGAGGTGACACGGACATCGAGCGTAATCGTCGGATGGACTCACCTGGTGTGGTCTAATGGGCTCACGATCGGGATCTCCAGTACCTACGCGTCGCAACAGCAACGTGCTAAGCAATAATGCTTAGTGGTGCAATAATATAATAGAAGAAAATAGCAAGAATATAAATGTGTATACAATGTGTATGCTTTCTTTGTTTGATCTTGGTATATTCATTAATTCATTAACTTTGTTCACTTTTATTCATTTGGTTGCCCCAAGTAACCTACACTAGACGCATCGGATGGATAACGGGTAAATGGCTGGGTACCTAGTACCTCGGGTCACACCATCGGTCACATATGCATCTCCGGTGTGTGAGCAGACTAACAAGTGTAAATAATATCGTGCACAAAGCCAAGTCTCAATACAAAGTCGAATGGCTAAAAGCCATGAAATCACAAAATGGCATTTTTCCATGTGCGATCTTGCTAATCGAACCCTATTGGCATGCCAAACTATCCAAACCAATCTTGTTAGGTATACTAGGGCATTTGAAACTCTTAAATTTGTCAACTTGTGAATTTCAATTTTTTTTAGTGTCACTATTCATCATTGGTCAACAAAATGTTGACTTTTAGAATAAAAATGTGTACATCAACTTTGGCACTCCCAACATACCACATTTGGTGTTTAAAACTTGTTGGCATTAAGTGTTTTTACCATTTCTAAACATTAAACCAAAGGAGCAGATTTTTCAGATTTTGTACCATAACTTCACTGTTCCATTGGACACTGTTACTGTTGGAATTTGAAGAAATGTAAAACATAAAAGTTGTTCCTTATTTTGTCTAGTTGAATTTACTTTTTTGAATCACTCCATTTGGAGTTTTGTAGCTTCAGATATGGCTCAAAAACCCAAGCTGTCCGGATATGCAGTCTGCAGAAATTTACCATATCTATAGTGCATGAACAGTGACTTGAGTCACTTGGTTGAATGGGTTCTGGCCATAATTTGGGGTAGGTTCCTTCATGAAAGTTGTTTGTCTATGTCTTAAATTGTTGCTGTAAAAATTTCAGACCAATTGACCAAATCTACAGTGACTTATGGCCAAATGAACAGTTACTGTTCATTTGGTCAATTCTGCAGAGGTAGTTTCAGGGTTCCGGATTGGGGCCAAGTTTTGGTCCTCTTGCTTTGGTCTTTTGGGCATGGTTTCTTCAGCAAAAATGTGCCATTATAAGCCTAATTTCATGTCCAATTGGCCAAACTTCAATTGGACTACCACTGCCCAAGTTATGGCAGTGCAAAGGGGCTGAAATTTCAGTCCCTATGCTGCTGTCCATAGGGCAGCTTGCAACGTCAATTTGCAACCTCATTTTTCAGTCCATTTGTTAGTCAAATTACCTAAAATGGTCACTAATTGACCATTAAAATGTCCTCTAACAATTTCCTAAGCAAACCCTAATTTTTGTTCAAGTCTCCAAGTTCTCAAAATTTAATTTATACATTAACTTACAATTTCAACTTAAATCATGTCCTTAAACATAAATTGAGTGAGAGAGAGTATAAATTAGGCACTAACCTTGTTTGGGCAGATTTTTCCAAAGCCCTAAACCCCACTTTTCTTCCTTTCCTTGGCTGCCAAAAGACTATGCAAGGTACTAGAACAAATTTTAGTGAAAGGGTACTAGGGTTTTAGGGTGAAATGAAGGAGAAATTGAAGTTTTAGAGTGAACATCAATGGAGGGTGTTGAAGAGGGATTTCGGCTGCACTAAGGGGAGGAGGATGGCTGCTGGTTTCTTTGTTGAATTTGGTCTTCATTTGTCTTTTTAATTGTTAGTCAAAGGATGGCTTGAATGTGATTGGTCCAAATTTTTAAATGATGTCATTTTTGCCTTATTTTTGCATTTTCTTTTCTTTTCTTTCACTACTCATTTCAATTTTCATTTCTAGCAATATTTCTTCATATTTTATGTCATATTAATTATTTACTCAACTGGAAAAGTCGGCCAAAAATCACCTCGGAAGGCGAAATGACCAAAATGCCCTCCGTTTGGCTTAACGGGTCAAAATTATGCATCTGATTGAAAATTTTTCTAGGTATTTCCTTGGCATTCTAATGCCATGGGAACCTCAATTACCCTTCTCTGGAGTCCCAAAAATTATTTTATAATTTTCCTCCCGGGTCTAGGGCTCCTCGTTGCGAGAACCGCAACTTCCCTCCGGTTACCCATCGCTAGAACACCTCGTTTAACTTGATTTTATTTTATTTCTAAAATTTTTTACTAAATTTTTCTTGTTAATATTTGAGTTAATTATGGTTCTGACTTTAGTTTGAATATTTTTACGGGCGTTCTAGGTATCAGGAATGACCGATCACCAAAGCAGATGGGATGTACGGAGTGGTTATCGGGAGGGTGTTACAACTCTTCCTCTAATTTAAATTTCGTCCTCGAAATTTACAGTCTAAACAGTTGAGGAAGCTGTTGCCTCATCGACTCTTCACTTTCCTAAGTTGCCTCCTCGGTGTTGTGGTGCCTCCAAAGTACTTTCACCAATGGAATTTGCTTGTTTCTCAACTCTTTCACTTCCAGAGCCGAGATCCGTAGAGGTTCTTCTTCGTATGTCAAATCTGGTTGTATTTCAATTTCTTCTCTGGACATGACATGTGAAGGATCTGAGCGATATCTTCTGAGCATAGACACGTGGAACACATTGTGGATCTTGTCCAGCTCTGGTGGTAAAGCTAGCCTATAGGCCACTTTGGACCCACACGCTCAATGACTTCATATGGGCCAATGAACCTAGGGCTCAACTTACCTTTTCTTCCAAACCTCAACACTTTCTTCCATGGTGACACCTTGAGGAACACTTTGTCGCCAACCACATATTCTATTTCTTTCCTCTTGGTCGGCATAGGATTTACATGCATGCAGGCAACCTTCAAGTTGGCTTTAATTAGTTTCACCTTCTCCTCACTGTTTCACAGTGCAGCCCTACCGATTTGTCTTCGCCCAATTCAGTCCAGACTGCTGAGTTCTACATTTTCTTCCATACGATTGCTTCATATGGGGCCATTTGAATGCTAGCTTGGTAGCTATTGTTGTATGCGACTCTGCGATGGGAGATATCTATCCCAACTTCCCTCAAACTCAATGACACAACTCCTCGGCATATCCTCAAGGACTCGACATATATTTAGTGTTATTGTCATCATTTTAGTTCAATATTTGTATCAATTTCATGGGTTTCAATTGTTTACGGATTACTCTTTACGATTGCCCATCCGTCTGAGGATGGAAAGCTGTGCTGAAATGGAGTTGTGTACCCAAGGATTCATGCAACTTCTTCCAAAATCTCGAGGTAAACCTTGGGTCTCGATCAGATATGATGGAAAGTGGAATTCCATGCAGTCTAACTATCTCAGCGATATACAATCGCTAACTTCTCCGGTGAGTAGTCGGTCCTAGCGCAGAAAGTGTCTTGACCGTCAATCTATCAACTATCACCCATCTCGCATCATGTTTCTTCCGGTGAGAGGTAGACCACTTACAAAATCCATGGTGACCCGATCCCATTTCCATTCAGGTATGCGTATAGGCTGTAGCAAACCTGATGGAACTTGATGTTCTGCTTTGACTTGCTGACATGTCAAGCATTTAGTCACATCGTCACCTATATCTCTTTTCATACAAGGCCACCAATCGAAGCTTGGATCATGATACATCTTTGTACTTCTGGGTGCATAGCATATACACCGGTGTGTGCCTCTTTGAGAATCGGCCTTCAATTCCCCATCATCCGTACACACAGTCTTCCTTTATGTCTGAGACATCCATCCGCCTTCGCCTCATAGTCAGTTGCTTTCCCTTCTGGAATTTTGCTCATAATGGCCATTAGCTTTTCATCTGTCTTTTGCCCATCTAAAATCTGCTGTAGCAGGTTTGGCCTCACTTGCAACTCAGCCAAAATAGCTCCATCTCGAATCAAAGATAGCGGGCATTCAATGATCTCGTGTCATGGATTTTCTGCTCAAAGCATCAAGAACTACATTTGCCTTCCTGTGATGGTAATCAATTACAGTCATAGTCCTTCAGAACTCAATCCATCGCCTCTGTCTAAGGTTGAGCTCTTTCGGGTTGGCAAATATTTCGTGCTCTTGTGGTCCGTGTAAATGTAGCACTTTTCACCATACAAGTAATGCCTCCATATCTTCACGAAGATAATTCTCGCAAGCTCTAAATCATGGGTAGGGTAGTTACGTTCGTGTGGCCTCAATCGCTCGGAGGCATAGGCGACCACCTTCCCCTCTTGCATCAATACACACCTAACCCATTATGTGAGGCATCACTATAGACCATAAAGTCCTTTACGGACACTTGGCTGTATTAACACCGGTGCCTCTGTCAACATAGCCTTCAATTTCTCAAAGCTGGTGCGACACTTGTCATTCCGTCAAATCGACATTCTTGTGTAACAACTTGGTCATTGGAGCGGCTATTAGGAAAAATCCCTTCACAAATCTCTGTAATACCCGGCTAGCCCCAAGAAACTTGACCTCGGTTGTATTTCGGGAGGCTTCCATTCCATCATGCTTCTATTTTCTTGGGATCCACCTAATCCCATCACCGGTGACACTATGTGTCCAAGGAATGCAATCTCCTTCACCAAAAGTCACACTTGGACAACTTAGCATCTGACTTCTTCTCCGCAGGTTTGCGAACAATCTTCAAATGTTCATCATGTTCTTCCCCGGTCTTGGAGTACACTGAATGTCATCAATAAAAACCACTACGAACCGATCTAGGTATGGATGAAAGATACGGTTCATAAGGTCCATGAACGCTGGTGCATTTGTTAGGCCAAAGGGCATCACGAGAAATTCATAATGCCCATAGGGTCTGAATGCGATCTTGGGCACATCTACATCTTTCACCCTCAGCTGATGATACCCTGATCTGAGATCAATCTTAGAAAATACTCCTGCTCCCTTCAACTGATCAAACAGATCATCAATTCTAGGCAACGGATATTTGTTCTTCACAGTCACTTTATTCAACTGCCGGTAATCAATACAAAGCCTCAAAGTCCCATCTTTCTTTTTCACAAACAGCACTGGAGCTCCCCATGGTGACACACTGGGGCGTATGAACCCCTTATCTAACAACTCTTGCAACTGAGTTTTCAACTCCCTCAATTCAGTGGGTGCCATCCTATAAGGAGCAATGGAAATGGGTGCTGTACCCGGCAGTGTCTCAATAGCAAATTCGACTTCCCTTTCTGGTGGCAAACCAGGCAACTCTTCAGGAAATACTTCTGGGAAGTCTCTCACTGTGGGTATGTCACTCAGGTTTGGCTTAGCCTGCCTAGTATCCACCACATGTGCTAGGTAGGCTTCACAGCCTTTTCTCATCATTCTTCTTGCAACTGTGGCTGAGATGACATTGGACAAGAAATCTGTCCTTTCCCCCACAACTGTGATCTCATTACCCTCAGAAGTTTTCAGAGAAATTCTCTTCAATTTGCAATCAACTATTGCCTGATGACGTGACAACCAGTCCATTCCCAAAATCACGTCAAACTCGTGGAAGGGTAACTCAATCAGGTCTGCCGAGAATTCATACCCTTGAATCCTTAACGGGCAACCCTTGTATACTTTATTCACCACTACACTGTGGCCCAATGGATTAGTGACCAGAATGTCTTGGTCACTCTCCCCTACTAGTATCCCCCTTTCTACGGGTAGGTTGATGCAAATGTAGGAATGAGTGGATCCTGGATCCACCAATGCATGCACAGGAGTATTGTAGAGGGAGAACGTACCCCTGATGACGTCCGGGGCATCTTGCTCCTCCTGAGCTCTCAAGGCATAATTTCTGGCAGGTGGTCTGTTATCTGGCCTCTCTGCTGGCTCAGATGCAGGCCTCTGAGATGGTCCCACAGCTTCGGATTTACCAGACCTTCTACCCCTTGGTGGTGCAGGAGCAGGTCTGTCTGCTTGTGTTGGAGCAGCTGTAGTAGTTCTGCGTGGACAGTTTCTCAACTGATGCTCTGTTGACCCACACCTCAAGCAGGCACCAGTCACTCTCCAACACTCCCCCTTATGCCATCTTTGACAGTGTGGACATGCAGAAGATGCCGGGGCTGGTCCCCTGAACCCCATCCTGAGAGGCGCCCCGATGGTGTGGTGACCTCTCCTAGGGGTAAATCGTGGCTGGGCCCTCGGACTGACCACGACCACGTGGTGACCGAACTCGTGCGGGAGGACCCTTGAACTTCTTCCCGATGCAGAGCCGAACTCGACCGACCGGTCCCTCTTCTGCTGTCTCTCTCTTCTAGTCCACTCACTAATTCTCACTTTTTCAACCTTTATGGCAGCTTCCACTAACTTGGTAAATTCGGTGATTCCCAAGGCAGTGAGCTGGATCTTGATGTTATCATTTAGTCCCTCTTCAAATCTCTTGCATCTTTCAGCTTCATTTGGGACTATCTCCCTTCCGTAGCGGCTTAATCGGACGAATTCTTTCTCATACTCAGCCACTGACAATTGTCTCTGCCTCAGGTTAATAAATTCTCTTCTTCTCTCTTCCAGATATACAGTACCCACATACTTCTTCTTGAACTCAGAGAGAAAGAAATCCCAAATTCTGACTTACTGCACTTCTGACACGGTGTCCCACCATCCATAGGCATCATCTTGCGGCAAAGAGATGGCGACTTCCGTGTTTTGCTCGGAGTACAGTGGAGCCGCTTTTAGGACTCTGCTGCCTGTTCAACCAATTCTCTACCGCAATGAGTCATCTTCTCTCTTGCCATAGAAATCCACGCCCCAAATTTTCTTAGTCTCTCCAAGTGTGTTTTTCTGTGGAGCTGGTGGTGGTGGTGGTTGTCTTCTTGGCATTACCCGACCATCTGTCTAAAGAAGTCGGCCATTTGTTGGAACATGGCTCGTGGAGGCCGAGAGCTCTGCTTGGTGGCGGAGCAGATTCTCTCATGCCCCCAGTCTCAGCTGCTGCAGGTGGAGCATAACTCTCCACCTCCTCCTCAACGGCTCTCTGAGAGGAAGGATCCATATCCTATTCAAAATAAGAAAGATAAACAGATCTGCATTAGTGTCACCTCGACTCTTACAAATGCAATGCATGGTATGGACTCAATCTAGGCCGGGAAACGCCTAAACCGTGCTCTGATACCACTAAATGTGACACCCCTTACCCGTGTACAGTATACGAGTAAGTAATGCCACACTGTGCGACACACTCTAATATTCCTCAATTAATTTATATCATGCTTTTGCATATAATTTATGAAATACAATTTGTTTAAGCCATTTATCAAAAGTATTATTCATTTAAGGTTAGAAAATTTTAAAGAAAATCCAGGAGTACCTGGCTAAAAATGGAGAAAACTGTTCTTGAACTGTTAAAAACACTTCCAATAAACAAATTCATTCATTCTCAACTTCAATGTCATCACAAAACTCAATATCAAGATTTCAACAATTTTTCAGTTTCAGGTTTCAACAACCTTTTCTCATATACAAGCAATAAACACATGCTCAAATCTTGCATTCATAGTCATAACTTTCATTATTTACATAAACATCAAAATATATTACATGAGTTCAAATACATATGAGAAAATACAAATCTGCTACAAAATATCAAAATGACAAAATGACACCTAGTGCCCTACCGATGCAATGCAGTTAGTGAGGTGACACGGACACCGAAAGCGAATCGGATGGACTCACCCATGCGTGGTCTCATCGGGCTCAAGATCGGGATCTCCAGTACCTACGCGTGGCAAAAACAACGCGCTAAGCAATAATGCTTAGTGGTGAAATAATATAATAGAAGAAAATAGCAAGAATATAAATGTGTATACAATGTGTATGCTTTCTTTGTTTGATCTTGGTATATTCATTAATTCATTAACTTTGTTCACTTTTATTCATTTGGTTGCCCCAAGTAACCTACACTAGACGACTGGACTGGATAACGGGTAAACTGGCGCTGGGTACCTAGTACCTCGGGCCGTCACACCATCGGTCACAGATGCATCTCCGGTGTGCAATGAGCCTAACAAGCTGTAAATAATATCAGGCACAAAGCCAAGTCTCAATACAAAGTCAGAATGGCTAAAAGCCATGAAATCACAAAATGGCATTTTTTCCATGTGCAGTACTGCTAACTGAACCCTATTGGCATGCCAAACTATCCAAACCAATCTTGTTAGGTATACTAGGGCATTTGAAACTCTTAAATTTGTCAACTTGTGAATTTCAACTTTTTTGGTGTCACTATTCATCATTGGTCAACAAAAATGTTGACTTTTAGAATAAAAATGTGTACATCAACTTTGGCACTCCCAACATACCACATTTGGTGTTTAAAACTTGTTGGCATTAAGTGTTTTTACCATTTCTAAACATTAAACCAAAGGAGCAGATTTTTCAGATTTTGTACCATAACTTCACTGTTCCATTGGACACTGTTACTGTTGGAATTTGAAGAAATGTAAAACATAAAAGTTGTTCCTTATTTTGTATAGTTGAATTTCCTTTTTTGAATCACTCCATTTGGAGTTTTGTAGCTCCAGATATGGCTCAAAAACCCAAGCTGTCCGGATATGCAGTCTGCAGAAATTTACCATATCTACAGTGCATGAACAGTGATTCGAGTCACTTGGTTGAATGGGTTCTGGCCATAATTTGGGGTAGGTTCCTTCATGAAAGTTGTTTGTCTATGTCTTAACTTGTTGCTGTAAAAATTTCAGACCAATTGACCAAATCTACAGTGACTTATGACCAAATGAACAGTTACTGTTCATTTGGTCAATTCTGCAGAGGCAATTTCAGGGTTCCGGATTGGGGCCAAGTTTTGGTCCTCTTGCTTTGGTCTTTTGGGCATGGTTTCTTCAGCAAAAATGTGCCATTATAAGCCTAATTTCATGTCCAATTGGCCAAACTTAAATTGGACTACCACTGCCCAAGTTATGGCAGTGCAAAGGGACTGAAATTTCAGTCCCTATGCTGCTGTCCATAGGGCAGCTTGCAACCTAAATTTGCAACCTCATTTTTCAGTCCATTTGTTAGTCAAATTACCTAAAATCGTCACTAATTGACCATTAAAATGTCCTCTAACAATTTCCTTAGCAAACCCTAATTTTTGTTCAAGTCTCCAAGTTCTCAAAATTTAATTTATACAATAACTTACAATTTCAACTTAAATCATGTCCTTAAACATAAATTGAGTGAGAGAGAGTATAAATTAGGCACTAACCTTGTTTGGGCAGATTTTTCCAAAGCCCTAAACCCCACTTTTCTTCCTTTCCTTGGCTGCCAAAAGACTATGCAAGGTACTAGAACAAATTTTAGTGAAAGGGTACTAGGGTTTTAGGGTGAAATGAAGGAGAAATTGAAGTTTTAGAGTGAACATCAATGGAGGGTGTTGAAGAGGGATTTCGGCTGCACTAAGGGGAGGAGGATGGCTGTTGGTTTCTTTGTTGAATTTGGTCTTCATTTGTCTTTTTAATTGTTAGTCAAAGGATGGCTTGAATGTGATTGGTCCAAATTTTTAAATGATGTCATTTTTGCCTTATTTTTGCATTTTCTTTTCTTTTCTTTCACTACTCATTTCAATTTTCATTTCTAGCAATATTTCTTCATATTTTATGTCATATTAATTATTTACTCAACTGGACAAGTCGGCCAAAAATCACCTCGGAAGGCGAAATGACCAAAATGCCCTCCGTTTGGCTTAACGGGTCAAAATTATCTGTACCGATTGAAAAATTTTTCTAGGTATTTCCTTGGCATTCTAATGCCATGGGAACCTCAATTACCCTTCTCTGGAGTCCCAAAAATTATTTTATAATTTTCCTCCCGGGTCTAGGGCTCCTCGTTGCGAGAACCGCAACTTCCCTCCGGTTACCCATCGCTAGGGCACCGGCTCGTTTAACTTGATTGTATTTTATTTCTAAAATTTTTTACTAAATTTTTCTTGTTAATATTTGAGTTAATTATGGTTCCTGACTTTAGTTTGAATATTTTTCCGGACGTTCTAGCTGTCCGGACCGACACGGGTCACCGGAACAGTAGGATGTACGGAGTGGTTATCGGGAGGGTGTTACAATTTATTTGGAGGGAGATGGAGGGTCAAGATTTCGAAGGACATGATCGGATGTTCAGGAACTAAAGAGAATCAAAATGAATGGCTGAGATCTCTCTTCAGAATATTTGTCCTTTTCTTCTTTCGATCTAACGGTCCCAAATCTTCTTGTCCGGAACGATCTGAGGGCTAAGAGCGAAAGGCGCTGGTATTGTCGTCTTCTCTCTTGATCCAAGGGTTCTAGATTTGTCCTTACAAGTGAGATCAACGGTGGAGATTGGGGTGTACAGGACTGTCATGACATACCCTGGCACCTGTCAGCATTGTGGGCGATTCTTAGGCGTGCGGTGGAGATCTCGTCTGCCACGCTTTAACTACCTCGGCTCTGATTCTGACGACGGTTATTGGGATTTGTCTTATTCTTTTTGCCTTCCGATCCCTCCTCTTTCTGATCTCTTTCACATGCTCTTTTCCGATCTTTCATGCTGGTCTCCTATCTTCCGATCTATTATTCCGATCTTTCCCTTCCTCAGGTCCGGTCTGGTCAAAGCATTAATTGCCCCTCGATTCTCGGCGTTAAGCCGTTTTACCTTCGACAATAAATGCTCATTTTCCCCTATATATACCCCTGTCGACAGAGACATTTCCTTCATCTGATTTTCCTCTCTTCCTTCTTACTTTTCCTGTTCTAGCTGCTCCGGCGGAAGTTCCGGCTACAACTGTGGCTTTGATCTTTTTCCGATGGACTTCTTTACTCACCGACTGAAAATTTACGATCCCGGTGATCGAATGACCTTAACTGACGATGGTGAGAGAACTGGATTTGACCGATCTATATTGCGGACCTCGGTTGTACCGATCTCAAGTCACTCAACTGAGTTCATTCGGCTTCTCATCACATTGGGTGTTCCGACAGCGGTTTGCTCCCACATTGGGTGTTCCGATAGCGGATGAAGCATCCAGTCGGCAATATCCTTGGGATCAGTTATAAACTGATCCTTAGATCAGCCTTTTGATATAATCAGATCTCTAGTGTATTCCGATCCTTAGAGATCGCCCAAATGATGTAATCTGTCAATGTAATCAGATCTCTAGAGATCGCCCAAATGATGTAGTTAGACCTTTATTGTAATCCGATCCCTAGAGATCGCCATAATGATGTAATTCGATCTTTTGGAAATAAAAATCTTGTTTCTCCAATTATTATCTTATTGATTATTTTCCGATCTCTGATATATTTGTCCGATCTGGTTCCTAACAAAATGACTCTTAACTGATCCTTTATTCAAAATATTCAACTTAATATTCAAAATGATATCTTGACTCAATCCATGAGCCTGAACGTGGAGTGCCTGGTGAATCAGACCATGGTTTGGGAAAAGGTTCAGCGTCTGGGTAAGGAGATCGGGAAGAAAGATCAGGAAATGGCTTCCCTCCGATCCCAACTTGCATCCGCTCGGGATTACATATCTCAAGTTGAGGGGCGGGCGAAGTTCTATGAAGACAGAGTGGTCGAACAGAATCATATTCTGGCTGAAAGGGATCGTGCCCTCAGGGAAGTCGAGGCGCTCCGGGCCAATGATGCTTCTCAGGTCGCCCAACTTATCGAGGAGCTTAAGGCGAAAGACGAAGAGATGGTGGCAAAAGATGAAGAGATGGTGACGGGAATAGCCGGTGCCTATGTGAACGCTCACAAGGATCTCTTGGCCGAACTCCAGAAGCGTTACCCAGAAGAGGACTTCTCTTGGATGGCCGACCTGGCTCCTGGGGCAACGATGAGGACAGTGAGGAGGAAGTCGAGAGTGAGAGAGAGAGTGAGCAAAATGTAAATCAGGCTGGGGGTGATCCTCCAGCTGAATAACTTGTACAAAAAAAAATGGAATGGAATGTCTCTTTTGTTCAATGAATGGATGTGATTGGAAAATCTCTGAATTGCCTAAGTATTTGATTGTATGAGCATAGCGAAACAAGAACTAAATGCAATTATTAATCTAAGTATAAGAGATTGGAAAGCACAATAAGCATGAGGTCGGTGGGGAAGAAATGCTGAATGGGACTTGATTAAAATTGAAAATTTAACTCGAATACTTAAGATCGGAATCCTCATTAAACCGAACCAAAACCTTAGCTCTTAAACTTTCGAAAGGGAGATCGGCAATAAAACTGGTAAGAAAAGATCTAGTGCCAGTTCATTTCGTTTATCAAGAATATACTTAACGGGTCCTGAGTTTCGACAATGGGTTTGAGAGATCGGTGAGCGATAGACTGGTAAAGCTTTGACTGATGCGAGAACTTAACAATTTGATTTAATTCTTTGTGAGGAGAGATCGAATTGTATCGCCTATCAAAGAGGGATCGAAAATGTGATTAGCTGTCCAAAGGAGACTTAGTACCGGGGATCGGTTTCAAAGTTTTATTGATTTTGGGGATCGGCCAAAATATGGTGTCGACACAATGTTATCTCAGCCACAGTTGCAAGAAGAATGATGAGAAAAGGCTGTGAAGCCTACCTAGCACATGTGGTGGATACTAGGCAGGCTAAGCCAAACTTGAGTGACATACCCACAGTAGGAGACTTCCCAGAGGTATTTCCTGAAGAATTACCTGGTTTGCCACCAGAAAGGGAAGTTGAATTTGCTATTGAGACACTGCCGGGTACAACACCCATTTCCATTGCTCCTTATAGGATGGCACCCACTGAATTGAGGGAGTTGAAGACTCAGTTGCAAGAGTTGCTTGATAAGGGGTTCATACGCCCCAGTGTGTCACCATGGGGAGCTCCAGTGCTATTTGTGAAAAAGAAGGATGGCACTTTGAGGCTATGCATTGATTACCGGCAGTTGAATAAAGTGACTGTGAAGAACAAATATCCGTTGCCTAGAATTGATGATCTGTTTGATCAGTTGAAGGGGGCAGGAGTATTTTCTAAGATTGATCTCGCATCGGTATCATCGATTGAGGTGAAGGATGTAGATGTGCCCAAGGCGCATTCAGGACCCGTCACGGGCATTATGAGTTTCGGTGATGCCCTTTGGCCTAACAAATGCACCAGCGCATTTATGGACCTTATGAACCGTATCTTCCATCCATACCTAGATCGGTTCGTAGTGGTCTTTATTGACGATATTTTGGTGTATTCCAAGACCAATGAAGAACATGATGAGCATTTGAGGATTGTTTGCAAACCACGAGAGAAAAGAAGGCGTATGCTAAGTTGTCCAAGTGTGACTTTTGGTTGAGTGAGATTGCATTCCTTGGACACATAGTGTCAGCTGATGGGATTAGGGTAGATCCCAAGAAAATAGAAGCAGTGATGGAATGGAAGCCTCCCAAGAATACAACTGAGGTCAGAAGCTTCTTGGGGCTAGCTGGGTATTACAGGAGATTTGTGAAGGGATTTTCCCTAATAGCTGCTCCAATGACCAAGTTGTTACACAAGAATGTCAGATTTGACTAGAATGATAAGTGTCAGACCAGTTTTGAGAAGTTGAAGGCTATGTTGACAGAGGCACGGTGTGCACTGACCAATGTCGTGAAAAGACTTCGTGGTCTCTGATGATGCCTCTCATAATGGGTTAGGGTGTGTATTGATGCAAGAGGGGAAAGTGGTCGCTTATGCTTCCAGGTAGCTAAGGCCACATGAACAGAACTACCCTACCCATGATCTAGAGCTTGCAGCAATTATCTTCGCACTGAAGTTATGGAGGCATTACTTGTATGGTGAAAAGTGCTACATTTACACAGACCACAAAAGCCTGAAATACTTGCCAACCCAGAAGGAGCTCAACCTTAGGCGAGGCGATGGATTGAGTTCTGAAGGATTACGATTGTGTAATTGACTACCATCACGGGAAGGCAAATGTAGTTCTTGATGCTTTGGCGAGAAAGTCCATCACGCTTTGAGATCATTGAATGCCCGTCTATCTTTGGTTTGAGATGGAGCTATTTTGGGTGAGTTGCAAGTGAGGCCAAACACGCTCTGGCAGATTTTAGATGGGCAAAAGGCGGATGAGAAGCTAATGGCTATTATGAGCAAAATCTCGGAGGAAAAGCAAGCGATTATGAGGTGAAAGCGGATGGGTGTCTGTATTACAAAGGAAGGCGTGTGTACCGGATGATGGGGAATTGAAGGCGGTATTCTAAAAGAGGCACACACCAGTGTATATGCTATGCACCCAGGAAGTACAAAGATGTATCATGATCTGAAGCTTCAATATTGGTGGCCTGGTATGAAGAGGGATATAGGTGACTATGTGACTAAATGCTTGACATGTCAGCAAGTCAAGGCAGCACATCAAGTTCCATCACGTTTGCTACAGCCTATACGCATACCTGAATGGAAATGGGATCAGGTCACCATGGATTTTGTAAGTGGTCTACCTCTCACCCGGAAGAAACATGATGCAGCATGGGTGATAATGGATGATTGTGAAGTCAACACACTTTCTCGCGATTAGGATGACTATTCACCGGAGAAGTTAGCGAGTGTATATCGGTGAGATAGTTAGGCGCATGGAATTCCACTTTCCATCATATATGATCGAGACCCAAGGTTTACATCGAGATTTTGGAAGAAGTTGCATGAGTCCTTGGGTACACAACTCCATTTCAGCACAGCTTTCCATCCTCAAACGGATGGGCAATCAGAAAGAGTAATCCAGGTAAACAATTGAAACCAATTAGATAAATACACATATTGAACTGAAATGATAACAATAACATGAAAAATATGTCAGGTCCTTGAGGATGTGCTGAGGAGTTGTGTCATTGAGTTTGAGGGAAGTTGGGATAGATACCTCCCACTGGCAGAGTTTGCATACAACAATAGCTACCAAGCTAGCATTCAAATGGCCCCATATGAAGCACTGTATGGGAGAAAATGTAGAACTCGGTGTCTTTGGACTGAATTGGGCGAAGACAAGCGGTAGGGCGGACACGGTGAAACAGGCTGAGGAGAAGGTAAAATCAATCAAAGCCAACTTAAAGGTTGCCTCAGACAGACAGAAATCTTATGCCGACCTGAAGAGAAAAGAAATAGAATATGTGGTTGGCGACAAAGTGTTCCTCAAGGTGTCACCATGGAAGAAAGTGTTGAGGTTTTGAAGAAAAGGTAAGTTGAGCCCTAGGTTCATTGGCCCATATGAAGTCATTGAACGTGTGGGTCCAGTGGCCTATAGGCTAGCTTTACCACCAGAGCTGGACAAGATCCACAATGTGTTCCATGTGTCCATGCTCAGAAGATACCGCTCAGATCCTTCGCATGTCATCTCCAGGGAAGAAATTGAAATACAACCGGATTTGACATATGAAGAAGAACCTCTACGGATCTTGGCTCGGGAAGTAAAAGAGTTGAGAAATAAGCAGATTCCACTGGTGAAAGTGCTTTGGAGGCACCACAACACCGAGGAGGCAACTTGGGAAAGTGAAGAGACGATGAGGCAACAGTTCCCTCAACTGTTTGCATTAGGTAAATTTCGAGGACGAAATTTAAATTAGAGGGGAAGAGTTGTAACACCCTCCCGGTAACAACTCCGTACATTCTCTTTATTCGTGACGATGTCGATCGGACAGCTAGAATGTCCGGAAAAATATTTAAACTAAAGTGAGAAACCATAATTAACTCAAATATTAATAAGAAAAATTTAGTAAAAATTTTAGAAATAAAATACAACCAAGTTAAATGAGCCGGTGCCCTAGCGAGGGGTAACCCAGAGGAGTTGCAGTTCTCACAACGAGGAGCCCTAGACCCGGGGGAAAAATTATAAAATAATTTTTGGGACTCCAAAGAAGGGTTACTGAGGTCCCTATGGCATTAGAATGCCAAGAAAATATCTAGAAAAATTTTTCAATCGATACAGACAATTTTGACCCGTTAAGCCAAACGGAGGGCATTTTGGTCATTTCGCCTTCAGAGGTGATTTTTGGCCGACTTGTCCAGTTGAGTAAATAATTAATATGACATAAAATATGAAGAAACATTACTAGAAATTAAATTGAAAATGAGTAGTGGAGGAAAGGAAAGAAAATGAGGAAAAAGCTTATTTATGACATCATGGTGATGTCATTAAGAAAATTTTGACCAATCACAATTAAACCATCAATTGACTAACTAATAAAAAGACTAAATGAAGACTAAATAACCAAAAATTGTAGCAGCCACCCCTCCTTCCTCATGCAGCCGAAACCCTAGTCCCATAGCCACCCTTTATTAAAGCTTTTTCAAGCTTTAGATTTCCATCATTTCCACCATATTTCCCTAACCCCTTTCATTAAACCTTGACCATATCACTTGGGGAAGCTTTTGGCAGCCAAGAAAGTGAAGGAAAGTGAAGATTTAACTTGGGAAAAATCTGCCTATATGAGGTTAGTGCATCTATATCCTCAAAACTCTTTATTTTCATGGTTTGGGACTTGAAACTTAGTGAGAATTGCAATTTAAATGAACAAAAAACTCATGTGTATGAGTACATAAATTTCGGCTGCCCTAGCTATGGAATAGGAGGGAGTGTTTTTGATGAGCTTGAAGTGAACTAGAATCATGTTGGAAGTTATAAACACAAGAATAATGAATTAAAAGCTAACTAAGGTAAATTGTATAAAACATGAATTTGAATTAGGGTTTTGTGAGCAAAATGTAAACTTGGTTTAGGAAATTATTAGAGAACATTTTAATGGTCAATTAGTGACCATTTTAGGTAAGTTGACCATAAAATGGACTGAAAAATAGGATTGCAAAGTGAAGTTGCAGGCTGCCCTAGGGCGTGAGAGGGGTGAAAATTCAGTCCACTTGCACTGCCATAACTTGGGCTGTGTTGGTTCAATTGGTGTTTGGCCAATTGGACATGAAACTAGGCTTATAATGGCATATTTTTGCTGAAGAAACCATGCCCAAAAGACCAAAGCAAGAGGACCAAAACTTGGCCCCAATCCGGACACACTACAACAGCCCCTGCAGAATTGACCAAATAACTGTTCATTTGGCCATAACTCACTGTAGATTTGGTCAATTGACCTGAAATTTTTACCGCAACAAGTTAAGACATAGACAAACAACTTCTATGAAGAAACCTACCCCAAATTATGGCCAGAACCTAACCTAAATGGCAGTGGCAGTCACTGTTCATGTTACTGTAGATATGGTAATTTCTGCAGAATGGAAATCCGGCCAGCTGTGGTTTTTAGACCATATCTGGAGCTACAAAACTCCAAATGGAGTGATTCAAAAAAGAAAATTCAACTAGACAAAATAAGGAACAACTTTCATGTTTGTCATTTCTTCAAATTCCCACTGTAACAGTTCCAAATGGAACAGTAGAGTTATGGTACAAAATCTGAAAAATCTGCTCCTTTTGTTTAATGCTTAGAAATGGTATTAACGCTCAATGCCAACAAGTTTTAAATACAAAATGTAGTATGTTGGGAGTGCCAAAATCAATGTACCTAATTTCTACCTAAAAGTCAACATTTTAGTTGACCATAGAGGTGAATAGTAACACCGAAACTTGAAATTCAAAGATTGAAGAATTTTAAAGTATCGAATGCCCTAGTATACCTAACAAGATTGGTTTGGATAGTTTGGCATGCCAATAGGGTTCAGTTAGCAGTACTGCACATGGCAATATGCCATTCCGTGATTTTATGGCTTTCAGCCATTTTGACATTATATTGAGACTTGGCCTCGTGCCTAATATTATTCTGACTTGTTGCATTTGCCTGGAGATGCATATGTGACCGATGGTGTGACGGCCGAGTACTAGATACCCAGTGCGGTTTACCGTTATCCATCCGATGCGTCTAGTGTAGGTTACTTGGGGCAAACAAATGAATAAAAGTGAACAAAATTAATGAAATAATGAATATACCAACACCAAACAAAGAAAGCATACACATTCTATACACATTTATTTTCTTGCTATTTTCTTTTATTATATTATTGCACCACTAAGCATTATTGCTTAGCGCGTTGCTTTTGCCACGCGTAGGTTCTGGAGATCCCGATCGAGAGCCCAGTAGACCACAGACTGGGTGAGTCCATCCTGCAGTTCTGCACAGTGTCCTTGTCACCTCAACTTCTGCAGTGCATTGGTAGGACATTAGGTGTCATTTTGACATTTTGTAACTTAACTTTGTTTTTCTCATATGTAATTAAACTTGTGTAATGTATATTGATGTTTATGTAAATTATGAAAATTGTACTTGTGAATGGAAATGTAAATGTTTACTTGTGATTTATATGTGATCATCACATGTGATGGATGATTGAGAACTGGAATTGAAATGTTGTTGAGATCTTAATATTGAGATTTTGTTGATAAATTGAAGTTGGGATTGTTTGGAAATTATTTGGAAGTGTTTTTTAACAGGTTTCGAAAAACTGTTTTCTCCATTTTTAGCCGGTACTCCGCCGGATTTTCTTTAAAATTTTCGGAACCCCAAATAAATAATAATTTCGATAAATGGCTTAAATAAATCATATTTCATAAATTAGCTTCAAAAGCATGACACAAATTAAGTAAGGTATAATAGAGTGTGCCAGTACACCGTGTGGCATTACTTACTCGGGTATACTGTACACGGGTAAGGGGTGTCACATGTACCAACTCTTTTGTAATATATTTTTGGATTGTAATGAAATACAAATTATTATAAGGTTATCTTGAGATTTTATGTATTTATAAAGTTTGCACTACTAAATTTTTAATATTCTCATAAATGTAAATATTCATTTTGTTATCTTAATGAGATATTTCAATGTTTGATTTAATTTAAACTGTGTATTGAGTTGCTTATGTTGATTTGTGAAATGAGATTGAATAATAAAGTTGTGATTGAGAAATATATTAGGAGTGTCTTTATTTTCAGGTTTTGAAGAAATGTTTTCTCAAAATACAGACGGCACTCTGCCAAAATTTTTGTAAAAATTGCGGAGATTTTAAATATCTAAAAGTTTAGTTTATGTTTGGACTTTAAATAAAGGGTTTTAAAATCTGAAAAAAAAAAATTTTACCCACCAATTTAAAAATGCACGAAAATTTTTTAAAATCCCTTGTAGTATATTTAATGGGTTACCGGTAGGCGAAGTACGGTAATTCATTAGGTGTACTATGGGAGCATTTTACATCTTACGAGGAGTACGGTGTGACATTTATGATGTATTTCATTTTGGACTTTTAATTAAACTTTGATACTGTAATGAAGACTTGTAATTTATTATCTATGAATTTCTATATGAATGTAATAGATGATACTTCATTTTGAGATCTCATAAATAGTTGGGAATGGTATGATAAAAGAGAATATGATATGGAAATGTGTTAAGTGAATATGGACATGTTAACAGGTGCTTAGTGGAACCCGCCAGATGCTAATAAAACAAGGGAGACTCTATCCGGATCTCCACAAAAATAAGTTATATAACAAAAAAAAAAATTTTTTTCTACACATGGATTATATGTTTTTAAATGATATTAAAAATTCACAATGGATATGATAAGACAGGATAGGGTGCTCCAGCACCGAATGTGGCACTTCTTGCTCAGCTATATAGTAGACGGGTAAGAGGCGTCATAAGAAATCTAAGAAATTAAAGATTTTGGAAGATTGAAAAATTGTCAAGTGAGGTAAGTTGATTTCAAAGCTTTTTTCTTATATATTTATTCAATTTAAGTTTAAATAAGTGGAAATAACATGGAAGAAAATGAAAATCATGCATGAAACCAAGGATAAGAATTTTAGCTAGCTTGATGTAACCTAGAATTTGAGTGGATTGATGAAATTAATCTTGAATTTAAGCTTAGGAAATGATGTATACTTGATTAGTGTGTTTGAATTGCATGTGTTGCATGAAATTGGGAAAATGGAGAAATTAGGGTTTATAGAGAACTAGGGTTTTGTGCTAGGTTACTCAATTGAAGTTTGTAATGGTAAATTAAGGTCATATGAGGTGCAATGAATGTGTACTAATGTTGAATTGAGGAATGAAATTGATGAATTGATGGTGTGCAATATGCTGGAATTCTAGATAGTTTGAGTCCAATCCACTTAGATGGTTATAAGTTGAGTTATGTAGCTCCAATTGGGGTGAAGCCAATTGAAGGTGAAACATAAGACATAGGGATAGAATTTTCATGAGGAGACCTTGCCCAAAAACTGACCATAGATTGCCTTAAATTTGCCTTGAATCTGGATTACAATTTTGGACCTGACAAAAAATGACCAAATGAATAGTACTTAGTAAGTTAGGTATAATTCACACTAAAAAACTCTAAATTAGGTGATTCTTGAACCAATGGAAACTTGAAACATTGAAGAACAATTATTATAAAGATCATAAATCTAAATTATGACCTTAACTTGGTGAAATTGCTAAGTAAACTTAGTCCATCAAAATTGCCTAATTTTGGACTAACCTAAAAATCCTGGACAAATGGCCATTCGACCAGTTTTGACAAAATTGCCATAACTTGGGTTACAAAACTGCAAATACAGTGATTCAAAGGCCAAAATCTTCATACGACCTAAAACTACAACTTTGATGTTTTTGCCAGAACCCAGATCCTAAATGAACTTAGGGAAATTATTAGGAGAATTCAGGACTTGCTATTCTAGAATTCCTACACTAGAATCATTTTAGCCATTTAACCCTAGGATAGTAATTAGACTATAACTTTCAATGGAAAATTCCAAATGGGATGAGCCAAAATGATATGAAAACCTAAGAATTAGGGCTACAACTTTTGTTTAGGAGCCTTATTCAAATTCTAGATGTAAAATCCTTAAATATTAATTGGAAAGCTGACCTAAAACCTGGAATTCTGGAGTTGTAGGTTTTATGAGTCTAGGTTGGTTAAATTGCCATAAATCATCCTATACAGCTTCAAATTTAGTGATTCTTGAACTTGTCTAATCATGAGACACAGGGGAACAACTCATATGAAGAACACCAAGCCAAATTATAACCATAACTAGTCTCATTTGCTTGACAAAGTTGAGTTCAGAATGCCTCGATGCGGAACAATATTGGTCACTGGACCAGCACTTGGTAAATTAACTACAACTAAAGCTACAAAACTCCAAATTGAGTGATTAAACTTGGAAAATAATACTAAGACGTAGAGGAACAACTTTCATTTCGATCATATCATTAAATGAGGACTAGAAGTAGGTTAAATTTGGGTTCTAAAGTCAAGGTTCAAAACTGTCTAGAACCCAAACTCCTTGAATTTGCATAAGTAACTTAAGCATTCATTAGATATTAAATTGATTAGTTAATTGGAGATAATTCGGATAAGTATTTAGACATTTCCATTGTATATTTTTAGTGGAAAAAAAAAGCCTCCTAAGGAAGGGAAAAAGTTGAACTAAGTAAGAGGAGTATAAAGAAATTTGTGCACTACTATTCTTTTCTATGTTCTAAATTTGGAATTTATTGGAATGAACTTTATTTGAACGAATTATGCTTTTACTGTAACACCCCTATACTAAGTAGTCTATACATTCTATTGTTCAGGTGGCTAGTGTTTTTTCGGACAGTTAGGATGTTTACAACTATGACTAAGTCATCTAGAAAAGCCATAAATAAAAATTAATAGAAATCACATGAAGGTCAAATGGAAATAAGAAAAATAAAGCCTAATCGGTTAAATGAGTGAGGTCCTGGCGATGGGTGACCAACTCGGGGGAGCGACTGCGAGCTCAATTACTACCCTACATTCGGGTGGGACCCTATGACACCCCAGGCCTAGGGATAATTGCGAAACTATTGGGAATGTAAAAACCATAGAAAAGAAAAAAAAACAAGTTCAAATAATTGAATCAGCATTCAAAGAGCTACCAAAAACTATTAGAAGGTTAGATTGAACCGACGAGGGGCATTTTGGTTAATTCACCACTAGAGGTGATTTTTGACCCAAATGTCCATTAAAATGTGTAAAATTAAAAAATTGAAAAATAGATTAAAAGTGAAGAGGTATAGCGGAAGAAAGGAAAAGGAAAAGAAAAATTCAAAATTTAAGTGCTTTATGACATCATCAAGACATAAGCATGACATAATTAATAAATATAATTTAAATAAATTAATTTATCTACATCAAATAAGCGACAAAAGACCAAAAAAATCAATTAAAAAGAAATTGTCTTCTTCCTTTTTCCCAAAGCCAACCGAAACCTCTCTCTCTCTACACTTCACTCATCTTCTTCCATTAATACACAAAACAAGCTCTAAAAACCCTAATTTCTCGCTCTAAATTCCATACTCAATTGAACAAAAACTTGTCCTTGGATCTTGGTAGTAAGATTGAAAATAAAAAGGAGAAGAAAAGATTAAAGAATTTGAAAATTGGAGAAGAGAAAATTATGCTCAAATAAGGTAAGCCAACTCTCTAACTAAATCCATGGTGTATGCATGAATTTAAGTTCATTTTGATGAAATTACATGAAGAAGCATGAAAATCATGCATGAGATTAAGGGAGAGGGATTCGGCCAGCCATGGGACCTTAGGGTTTTGATAAGTTCAATTTCAATTGAACACGAACTTGAACTTAAATGAACTTGTATATGTGATTAATGAAGTGAATTTGCATAAAATTGCATGGGTTAGGAAGAAAAGAATTAGAGTTTTGATAAGAATTAGGGTTTTGGTGAAATGTTGACAAATTGGTGTTCATAATGCTTAATTATGGTCATTTAGTATGTTATGAAAAGAGGATTGATGAATGGAATTGAGAAAACTTATAGTGGTTGAATTACTTATTTCTAGACCTCTGAGTCTAGTATGCTTTTAGGGTTATAAGTAGAGTTAGGCAGTTCCAATTGGAGTGAGGCAAATTGGAGATAACATTTAAGACCTAAATCCACATTTTTCCTGAAGAAATCTTGCTAAAAAACGAACCGTAAGTTGGTCTAAAAATTACTTGAATCCAAAATTGGTGTTCTAGAACTGGGCAGAAATGACCAAATGAACAGTAAATGTTCAAATGACCATAACTCACTCTAGGAAGGTCAGAATGACCTGATTCTTGAACCATTGGAAATGTTAGACATAGGAACACAATTTTCATGCGGATCATGAGCCCAAATTCTGACTCTAATCTAGCCAATTTGCTAGAACAATTTAGGTCAACAAATCTGACCATAACCAAAACTGACATGAAATTTTGGACAAATGGCCATCCGACCAGTTTTGGCAAAAATGCCATAACTTGGTCCACAAAACTGTAAATGCAGTGAAACAAAAGCCAAAACTTCTATAAGACCTAGAACTACAACTTTGATGTTTTGACCAGAACCCAAAACCAATTGCAACTTAGAGAAATTGCTAGGAAAATTTAGGGATTCCAATTTTGGAAATTCCTGCACCTGGTCAAATTGACAACTTGATACTCGAATGGTAATTTGACCATAACTAGAGCTACATAACTCCAAATTAAGTGATTCAAATTGGAAACAAAACTTAACATATAAAGGAACAAGTTTCATTGAGATGATATCATCAAAGGAGGACTAAAACTAGGTTGAAATTGGGTTTCAAAGTCAAGGCATAAATCTATTTATGACCCAAACTCTTTGAAATTGCTAAAGTAACTTAGGCATATATTAGGCATTTAATTAATTAGCTATTAGTGGTATTGAAATTGAGTATTAAGACATCTCCATTGTGTATTTTCAGTGGAGAAAGAAATATCAAAGGATAAGAAGAAGTTGAACTAAGTAAGAAGAAGATAAAAAAGGTTTGTGCACAACAACCATTTCCTTTTTTATTTTCAAATTGAATTTTGTTTTAAATGAATTGTATGAATGGTTTATGACCTTTGTTGCATTGAAATTCTTAATTGAGAAATTATGTGTTGTTAATCTATTTTGGATAATTGTTTTGAATGGGTTATGATTACGAGTTGACAAATGCAATTGAGGAATGGAAAATTGTTGAAATGGTTTGAAATCACAGTTGACATGACTATGTGTTTTGTATTCCTCACTAGCTTGTCTAGTGGGACGAATTGGATTTATATTCCCTCTTGGCTGAAGTGTTGAGGTGTGTGTCAGTTGAGGACGAATTGAATGAGTACTCATATATATGCTAGCTAGCTCTTGCATTCCCAAGTATCCTTTGGTTATTGGGACGAATTGAATAATTGTGTCACGTTCTAAACTGTGTGGTTTTTCAGAAAATATATGTTTTATGGATGTTTGAAATAAGAATTTTCTTTTATTAACTGTTCCTATTGTTTTAGAAATATTGTGAAATTTTATATGTGTCTGATATTATAATTGATTTAGTTTTGACAAATTATGACTTATATTGTGGTTTAAAATTTTAAGTTATGAGTCACTGAGTTTTTACTCAGCGATAGCTTATTTATACTGTCACAGGTAAGGAAATAGATAAAGCAGCAGAGTAAGCTGCTTGTGGCATAGTGGGAGCATTATTTTGGATTTGTTATCGGGTATATTGATTATACCCTTTGTAAATTTTTTTTTTAATGTATATGTATCTATATGTATGTATGTAAAGGACTTTAGTAGTTGTATAAAAAAGTTTGAAATTTTATTTTTAGTTCATGTAAATTTTTGCAATGTAAACTTGTTTATTCCTATTAATGCCATATTTAAGTTTCTTTTTGAATTTTACAAATAATGAATTGCTACCCTCTTGCTTGAGGTTGTTGAGGTTGAGATGTGTTGATTTTAATGGAGTTGTGGATAATACAATTATTGGAAGTGTTTTTAACTGGTTTTGAAGAATTTTTTTTCTCAATTTTTAGATGGTACTCTGCCAAAATTTTTGTAAAATTTTGAAAATTCTGAATTAATTAAAAATATGGTTTATGATATAAATATCATTTAAAAGCTCTTTAATAATTATTTATCATTTCTTTACCCTTTAAAATGAATTAAAATTGTTTAAAATCCCTTATAATATATTTAATGGGTTATCGGTAGGCGAAGTTCGGTAATTCATTAGATATGTTACGGGATCATGCCATGCCTTATGTAGGGATAAGGTGTGACATTTACTTTGTAATTGTGAACTTTAAATTATTGAATTGACTTTATATAATTTAAATATGAATCCTTTTGTGCACTTATGAATTTTATGTATTGTTTTGAAGATTGTGAAACGAAATTTCAACAACTAAGTGTGTTTATTGATTGTAAATGCATTTTGTTGAATGGAAATTTTTTTGAACTGTATTTACTTGATTTACAATGCGATTCTTTGAATGGAAAATTTTGTGAAATTGTTTTAAAACCACAGTTAGCATGGCAATGTGATTGTGTTCCTCATTAGCTTATCTAGTGAGATGATAGTCATTGTGATCTCCTCCACCTATTGGGGTTGAGTTTTCCCTCTCTGGCTGAAGTGTTGAGGTGTGTTGCCAGTTGAGAAAGGATTGAATGAGTACTCATATTTGCTAGCTAGCCCGTGTGTTCCCCTTTAGCCTTTGTTTATTGGGAGTATTGGCTTTGTCGTGGTGTACAACCCGACATTGTTTTAGTGTAATGCTCTGAACTGTGTTAATATTTTCAACATTCTTAAATTATGCATCCTTTGATAAAAATGTGATTGAATATGAATATTTTAATTGCTTTACTATGACTTGGATAAATCGTGATTACTTGATCAAATGTTATTCAACAAATGATTTATGTAATTGAAATTATTGACTTTGATTTTATGAATTTTGAAGAATTTAAATACTTTAAGCCTTTTTGCTATGATTTGTCCAAGTAATTTTTGTATTGAATTTTAAATTATTAGTTGTGCACCACTGAGTTCACTACTCAGCGATAGCTTTGTATGTCGTCGCAGGTGAAAGAAAGGATCGAGTAGCTGAGTAAGACTACTTGAAGCTGTGACTTGAAGATTTGCTGTGACTATATTTGAGTATATTGTCACACTTTATCCCTGGTAAGGCATGATATGTTCTCATAGCATACCTAATGAATTACCGAACTCCACTTACCGATAACCCATTAGTTATGCTACAAAGGATTTTAAAACAAATCATAGCTTTTTATCTTATCAATTCTTTTGCAGAAAACTGCATGAGAATAGTTAAAATTCCATATAAACATTCATTGGAAATAATGATAGACTAAATATTGCAAAAGTTATATTTTCATAAGTCTCAAAATAAAATACAAATAGTTACAAACTCAAAATACTTTAGTAATGCAGTACTTTTTAATACAAATTGCTCAATATCCATACATCCATACATATAGGTACAAAATACATCCAAAGGAATCACAAGGGTCAATATCCATACATCCATACATATAGGTACAAAATACATCCAAAGGAATCACAAGGGTATACCTAACGTAAATACCCACAATCAATACAAAAATGTTGCTTTCAAGTCTCTCACTCGGCAGCTTTCTCCTTTCTCTTACCTGCGACAGCATAAAGAAGCTATCGCTGAGTATATTACTCAGTAGTGCACAACTAATAACTTTAAACTTAAGGTAAAACATAATTTGTCAAAGCATAATAAATCACATTTTTCTTAAGCATGAAAACTTCACAATAATTCTAAGTCTATAAGAGCCATTTATTAGAATAACATTTCAAATGAGAAATCACACTTCATAAATCACAATTCACAAAGCATTAGTGTTGCCAACATAAACACACAGTTTAAGCCATGACACAAAATTTCACGATCAGTGCCGTGTTGTACACCACGACAAAGCAATCTCAACCTCACTAACCGTTATTAATGAGGGAAGGGCTAGCTAGCTAATGAGTACTCATATAGTCTTACCCCACTAACCGATATTAATGGGAGACATAATCATATCAAATATCAAACCCCAAGTAGCCGTTACTATTGGGGAGTTCCGAAGGGACTGTCATGCTAACTGTAGTTTCAAAACAACTTTCAAGAGTTTCTAAATCAATAATCACATTTGCAAAACAATAACATATTCAAATCATCATAAAACCCATAAAAGGGGTGGCAACACACAAATTTCTCAAATGCAAGAGAAAAAACATACCTCATTCAAAGTAAACTCATTTCAAATCAAACTCATTCAAATAAACTTATTCAAATCAATTTACAAAGTTAAAACAAGGAAAAAGGTTAGTTGTGCACAAACCTTCAATGCTATCCTTTCTCTTTACTCACAATTCCTTGTCCATTCCAACTTCTTTTTCTACTAAAAATACACAAGTAGAATACCTCAATACCAATCTCAATTGCTGCCATAAACTCATTACATGCATGTCTAATGCATCCCAAGTTAGCTTTGCAAATTTTAGAAAATTTTAGTTTTGGGCAGCTTGGTGTCCCAATCTTTGAATCCAATTTTTACCTAGTTTTGATCAAAATTTGGTGAGGTGTTCTTCATGAAAATTGTTCATCTGGGTCTTAACTTTATTTTCCTTTTTTGAATTGCCTAATTTGGAGCTATGTAGCTCAAGTTATGACCAAAACACAGTTACTGTTTACGTCACTATTCACCCTGTAGTTTCAGTTCTAGTAGATTTATCGATTCAAATTCGTTCAGTAATTTGATCAAGTTAAGTCCATAATTTGGTCTAATGTTCTGTATATGAAATGTTCTACTATGTCTTAGGTTTCCATCGGTTCAAGAATTGCCTAAATTGGAGTTTTCTAGAGAGAGTTATGGCTATGCAAAGTTTACTATTCATATGATAAATCTGTAGATTTCAAGATTTTTGCAGATTCGGTGATTCAAATTTACTTAGTAGTTTGATTAGGTTAAGTCCATAATTTAGCCTCAAGTTCATCATATGAAATGTTCTACTATGTTTTAAGTTTATGTTGGTTCAAGAATCACCTAAATCGGAGTTTTCTAGAGAGAGTTATGGCCATGCAAAGTTTACTGTTCATATGGTCAAATTCTGTAAGTTCCAGAATTTTGTCTCTAAGTTCAAGGCTCATTTCGGATAGCTTAAGTTCATTTTCGGGGCAGGGTATCTTCACGAAAATTCTAACCCTATGTCTTAAGTTTCGTTTCAAATTGGTTTCACACCAATTGGAGTTGTGTAGCTTAAGTTATGGGCTTTCAAACACACTGAATTCAGTGTGTAAAATTCTGCCCTAAGTTCAATTTTTCATTTCTTCAATTACTTCCATTAACCAACCTCAATTCACATTTAATTCACCCAAAATGACTATAATTTAGCATTGACACATCAATTGCACTTCCTAGCACAAAACCCACAATTTGCAAACACCAAAGTTTCCAATTTTCCCTAATCCTACCATTTCATTACTTCCATTTATCAACCCAATGTCAATTCAAACTAAATAAACCTCAAATGATCATAATTTAACACTACACACATCAATTTCACTCTCTAGCACCAAAACCCAATTTTCCCATGAATCCTAATCTCCCATAATTAAATTTATACACATTTTATGCAATTTCTTTACTCTAATCATGCATATTACTTCAACTAAGCTTGATTTCATCATCATTTTCACTAAAATACATCAAACCTTAATTTTTCTCCAATTTGGCCAAAACCCTAGTTTAGGTTCCATACATGTTTTCTTTCATTTTCTTATGAAATTTCATACTTTCTCATGTAAAATCATCACACCCAAACTTGATTCAAAGCATATTTGGTTAATCAAGCATGAAAGAGAGAGCTTACCTCACTTGATGATTTTTCCCGCTTCCAATCTCTTCCAAATCCTGTTCTTCTTATTTCAATCTCTCAATCAAAGATCTCTTTGATGTTTTCTTTTAGCTATGGAATTTATGAAGGGAATTTAAGGGAATTAAAACTTGGGAGGGAAAATCAATGAGGGGAAGATGTGGAAGAAAAAGAGAAAAAGAGAGAGAGAGGAAGAGAGAGGAGAGGGTGGTGGCACCTTATGAAGAAAAAAAATGAAGAAGACATTTGTCTTCTTATATATATATATATATATCCCCAAAATTAGTTTATTAAAATTATAAACTTTAGTTGTGTCATAAGGATAATTAAACTTAAATTTTTATTCCTTTTTTTTTTGTACATTTACACTTAATTTTTCCTTTTAATTAAATAATTAAATTTAATTATTAAAAGCCCATTAGTCCTTCATTTTAATTTTATCACAATGAAAATGAAAGTTTAAGTTTTTATTTCTTAAATTTTCCCTTACATATTTTTACTTGAATTTTTCTTCAATTTTTACCTCATAATTCAATTTATTAATTTAATTTAATTTAATTGACATTTTGGTTAAAAGTCAACTCTTGAGGTGAATTGACCAAAATGCCCATCATCGGGTCATAATCCTTCTTTTTATAATACTCGATGAGTCCTTAGATTTTTTTATTCACTTGAATTTTTATTGTGTCTATCTCAATTAATTTTTCATTTATTTTTGGTCCTCAAGGTGTCTTTGAATAGTACTAGTCATGGACCAAAAATGGTACTATTCATAACTCGAAGGTTCGGGGTGTTACATATATCATAGGTGTACCCTTGTAAATTAAACTTTGATTTAATCATGTAGCTATTTGTATGTATTTACATTCGAGCAGTTGTACAAAAAAAGTTGTAATAAAATTTTGGGATTGTAATTATTGTAATAGTATTTTGAGACTTTATTTACATGTAAATTTTTGTAATATTAATTTTATTACTTTAATGAATCCAGATATTTAAGTTTCTTTCTGAATCCTATAAATGACGAATAATTTTTTTTTTTGATGAAATTTGTTGAGAATGAAATGAAATGTTTTTAGTTGATTGAGTTTCACTTGGGTATTATATATTTTTGTAACTTGTATTTTCGTCAGGTTTGAAGAACTATTTTATTGCATTTATAACTGTAAGCACGTGGATTTTTCGAAAAATTTTAGAAATGCCTAATTATTTCTAGATAAGTTGTTAAGATGCACTTGAGTTGAAAACACTTAATTTAAATTTTTATTACCACGCCAAACTTAAAAATAAATTTGCTTTGCCAAAATCCCTTGTAGTATATTTAATAAATTATCGATAGGCGAAGTGCGGTAATTTATTAGGTATACTACGGGATCATGCTATACTTACGGAGCTATAAGGTGTGACATATTTTAGTGGTATCAGAGCTAGTTTTTAATGTAAATTTTGAATTGTAAATTTGAAATATTTTTCAAAAAGTACAACTGCTCAAGTGTTTGATACATATAGTTCATTTACATCATAAAATTGAACTAACAGGGAGAAATCTCCTTGTGTTGATTGTTCAGGAGATAGAAAATCATATGAAAAGCTAAGGAAGAGAAAAATAAGATAGTAGAATAGTTGGTTGTAGCTGATGTACAGAAAGAGGCCCCAGCTCCTCAAAGTGTCGGAGGCTCGACTGCACCAGCCCCACCTATACAAATTATTAAACAAAATAGCCCAGCAAATGGCCACTTTCTTTCAACAAATGGCTGATAATCTGTCAGCCCAAGCCCAAGTACAAACCCAACCCCCCTCAAAGGTAGCATGAAAAAGGGAAAGGTGTGAAGCCTGCTAGCTAGAGTTCAGGTATTAGCTTGGGGAAGAGAAATGATTTTGGGGAACCTCATGCTCATAGGTATGACAAAGGTGGATCCTCAAGGCAGAGGCCACAGACAACCAAGAGTTCCTTTCTTATCCGTATTTGTGACATTTATGGTAAATTACACGACGGCATTTGCTATAATGCCATTAGAGCCTGTCACAATTGTGGTGAAATCGGACATTTCGCTAGAGACTGTACTAGAGTACGTCGACCTATGCCACATACTACATTAGAAAGATCAGTCCAAGGTTCTATTTCCAGAGGTTCACAGACAGTCAGTAGGGGTAGAGGTAGAGATAGAGGCGGTATTACTGATAGCCAAGGCACAGTGAATCAACCTGAATAGGGTAGTACACTAGCCAGGGTGTACACCATGCACCAAAGGGAAGAAGCAGAGACTTTGAATGTAGCTGTCGGTACATTCTTAAATTTTGAAAGAATAATTATGTACTATTTGATTTTGGCTTTACTTATTTATATGCTAGTGTTAGAATTATATGGTCTGTTGTTATTTCCTTACATGGAAATAAATTTTAATGTATTGGTGACTAGTCCTTTAGGATGATTGGAATCAGTTTTGGAAGAGTTTGTTAGGGAGAGACATCTCCTAGAATACGATAAATTATAGAGCTAATTAGCGTGCCTAATTAGTGCAAGGTAAGAGGACCTAAAAGTGAGTTATAGTAAGAAAGTTGCTCTAGATGAGGGCAAAGGTATTACTACTGATAGATGTCAGTGGATACTGTAATCAGAATAAGTTTAAGATGTCAGTTGATACACTTGAATTGTATAGATGGTTTTAAACACATTTGCATACTATTTCATAGCATTTAGGCAAGTATTTTCATGCATGATTGTTGATTTCATGAGTTTTTGTAAATTCTATTGCCAATCCCTTAATTTCATGTTTTTTGCATTATTTCAGGTGTTTGGGTGAAGCCCCAAAGAATGGAAGTCCAAAGGAAATCTTGGAGCGGTAAAAAAACAGAGAATTGTTGCTGATACAAAGTACATGGGTCGTGTAAACCAAGCCCCAGACCTGTGTAACTCTCTGCCAGAAGAAAGCCAAGAGAATCGATGAGAAACACAAGTACACGGGTCATGTAAGTAGACCCGTGTGATCTGCGGGGACCTGTGCAAGTCTTTGCCAGGAAACAACTTAAAGAACCTTATGAGAACAATAATACACGGCCCGTGTAACCAGGTCCATTGTAGTTGGCACAGACCCGTGTAACTTTCTATGCCAAAACAAGATTTCACAATTCTCCTCCAACAAGTTACACGACCCTGCATTACGGGACCCATATAGTGACACACGGGCCGTGTACTATGCTGCAGCCAGTTTTGTAACTCGAATTCCCCTCCTGTTTTCTGATTCAATTGAGACTCCTAAAGCCTTTTGGACTTAAAGCGACCTAACCCTAGAGCAACCAATATAAATAGAAAAGAAAACATCAGAAGAAGGGGGTTCGTAGGGAGTGCTGCTGAAGGTTGCTGCTGTCAAGCTCTGCATCAGTACCTAAAG
This sequence comes from Hevea brasiliensis, assembly GCF_030052815.1. Lineage (NCBI taxonomy): Eukaryota > Viridiplantae > Streptophyta > Magnoliopsida > Malpighiales > Euphorbiaceae > Hevea > Hevea brasiliensis. The sequence continues at coordinate 54,470,377 of NC_079504.1, read as the reverse complement.
AAGTTTTCTAGCCGAAGCTCCAAAAGATCGAAGCTCCAAAAGATCAAAACTGCAAACTCTCTTCGGTTCCTTCGTTTCATCTCCCTAGACAAAATTCTATTGCTTTATTTCTTTTACATGATTTTCTTTTTACTGTTTTTTTTTTACCTTTTATCATGATGTTTGTTGAACTCACCATGAGTGAGTAGTTTCCTTATTCTGGATTTGGGAGAGTAATGCTTGTAATTATTATTATAGATGAACATTAAGTTTTATTCATTAGATTTGAGATTCGTTTCTTGATTTAATTTCTTGTGATCTTAATGCATGCTATGTGATGGCACCCACTTAGACATGATTGTAGATGTTGATTGAAAGACTGAAAGGTGAAGATTAACATTAGAAAATCAAGATCTTGAACCTAGAAAATCTGACCTAGACATAGGCTGATACCTTTGTGGAACCTAAAAATTGGTCAAAGGTCTTAAAGGATTTTAATTAATTTGATCACCACGAAAGTAGGGTTTGAGTTAATTAAAATACACCTTAAATGCCTTTAGAGAGGATTTAGGATAACTTAGGACTAATTTTCATCAAGGAAAATGATCCTCAATTCAGTAAATAAACAAGATAACATCCCTAATAAGATTCAAGTGTGAAATCTTAACTCTAGAATTGTTCCAAAAAAAGATTACTTCATTTTAAGTTTACTATTTCCCTAAAAGTTCGATAGCCTAGACAATCAAAATTACAGTGTAGATTGGTACTTGCTAAACAAAGGTCCTCGTGGGAACGATACTCTACTTATCATTTTTTTACTTGTTAGCGATCCGTGCACTTGCGGGGTTGTAAAACTAGCAAACAAGTTTTTAACGCCGTTGCCAGGGATTCTTTGGCTATAGTGATATTAAGCGATAGGCAATTTAGTTGATTTAGGCAATTATATTTATTTTATAATTTTATTTTACTGGTTATATTTTTCTTCTTTTCTCTCAAGTGTGAGGTATATGACGAGAACAAGGCCAGAAGAAAAAATTTTAGATTGTGATCCAGATATAGATAGAACTCTGAAAGCCATCAGGAGGGAAAGGAAATCTTAAGAGCATGGTTAAGGAGATCCTGAAATTCTAACCATGGGCAATAATAATGACAGACCAAGACTCTTGAGAGATTACGGAGCTCCATCTATTCAAGGATTTCAGCTCAGTATCACTAGACCCACAGTGGAAGCTTACAACTTTGAATTAAAACCAGCATGGCTCTAAATGATTCAATAAACCCAGTTTGCAGGTTCGCCTATAGAAGACCCACACTATCACCTCAAATGCTTTCTTGCCTTATGTGACACATTCAAGATGAATGGAGTGTCTGATCAAGCAATAAGACTCAGAGCATTCCCATTCTCCCTTCGGGACAGAGCAAGGAAGTGGTTACTTTCTCAACCAGCTGGAACGTTCACTACTTGGGAGAATCTCTCTCAAGCTTTTCTAGCAAGATATTTTCCACCTATAAAGATTGCAAATCTAAGGCTTGAGCTCAACACCTTCAGACAAAAGGAAGGAGAATCACTCTATGACACATGGGAAAGATACAAAGACCTATAGAGGGAATGTCCACACCATGGTATAGAAGATTGGCTATTAGTGCAAAATTTCTATAATGGATTACTACCCTCTACAAGGAGCACAGTTGATTCAGCTGCAAAAGGTGATATAATGGAGAAAATAGTGCCACAAGCACTTGAACTTCTAGAAAGGATTGCATACCATAACTATGAGTGGTTAAATGAAAGAGGAAATGCAAGGAAAACTGCAGGTGTACTAGAAGTAAACGCCCGAAGCATGATAAATGCTCAATTTGATTAGCTCACAAGGAAACTCAAAAAGATGTAAGCCAACGCAGTCGGTACGAACAGTCAGCCTGAAGACAGCTATGGAGAAGGATACATGAGTTTAGAATACAGCAATTTCAATGAACCTTGCTTAGAACAGATGAACTATGTGAATAATGGAGGAAACTTCAACTAGAGGCAGCCCAACAATCCATATTCAAATACTTACAACCTTAGATGGAGGAACCACCCAAATTTCTCATGGTCCAATTAGCAGAACTAGCCAATAAACAAGCAATAAGGGTACAAAGCACCAGCACCCCCTGGATTTCAAAGCAGAGGACAAAACTTTGCACAGTCATCGCTACCTCTCCAATCTCAATAACCTGAACTGAAAATGACTATGGAAACCATGATGGAAGGATTCCTAGTAGCTCAACAATAACAAACTGAATTGATTAAACAACTGACTTCTAGAGTGGACCAACTTGCTACTCATAACAAGATGCCAGAGAATCAGAATGCTCAGCAAGCAAGCTCTTCAAGTAAGGCTGTTGGCAAACTGCCTAGCCAACCAAAAATGAACCCAAGGGAGCATTGTAAGGAAGTTACATTGAGGAGTGGGAGAACTCTAGTATAACCAGAGGTAGAACCAACAGTGGGAACCATAGAAAAATCTAAAGACCAAGCAGAGAAAAAGGAGGAAGAAGCTAAGAAAGATCAGGAAGAGGAAGCAAGGAAGACAAAGAAATTACCAGAACCATACCAACCTCCCCTACCTTTTCCTCTGAGATTTTAAAAAGCCAAATTGGACAAGCAGTTTGGGAAATTTTTGGAAGTTTTATAGAAGCTTTACATCAACATCCCCTTTACTGAAGCACTTTCTCAGATGCCATCATATGCCAAATTTCTTAAGGAAATTCTGTCAAAGAAAATGAAGCTAGAAGACTATGGAACAGTAGCTCTAACAGAAGAATGCAGTGCCATACTGTAGAACAAATTGCCTCCAAAGTTGAAGGATCCAGGAAGCTTCTCCATACCTTGTCTCATTGGTAACAAGAAAATAGATAAGGCCCTCTACGATCTTGGGGCAAGTGTCAGTTTAATGCCTCTATCAATATGCAAAAAGCTGGAGATCGGGGAACTGAAACCAACAACAATCTCATTGTAATTGGCTGATCGATCTATTAAATATCTTGTAGGAATACTGGAGAAAATTCCGATCAAAGTGGGTAAATTCTTCATTCCAGTGGACTTTATTGTCCTTGAGATGGAAGAAGATGTTAAAATTCCCATCATCTTGGGAAGACCATTCTTGGCAACCGCCGAAGCTATCATAAACGTAAAAAATGGGCGACTAACTCTCAAAGTAGGAGAAAAAGAAGTGGAGTTCAACTTGTTCGACAAGATGAAACAAAAAATTTAAACCTGATGAATGCTTCAAAGTTGACACAATTGATGAACATGTTGAAAAGGAATTTCATGAGACACATCCTAAAGATCCTCTTGAAGCATATATTGTGCACAGCCACACAGTGGATGATGAAAATGCAGAAATAGTAGCCTATGCATAATAGTTAGTAGCTCATCCAACCCTACCATTAGCTAAAGCTTCCGAGATGGAGGAGTTGAAGGAGGAACAAGCTGAAGGTAAGCTCCAGGAAAATGCCAAATAGGTAGAGCTTAAACCTCTCCCCTCCTCCCTAAGGTACGCATTTCTGGACTCAAATTCTAAATATCCTGTTATAATCAATGTTAGCCTTTCTAAATTAGAAGAGGAAAAATTGCTAAGAGAACTTAGGATCCGTAGTAAAGCCATAGGATATAAGATAGAAGACCTAAAGGGAATCAACCCTTCAATTTGCATGCACAGGATACCCATGGAAGAAAATAGTAAACCCACAATCGAACACCAAAGAAGACTTAAGCCAAACATAAAAGAAGTAGTCAAGAAAGAAATTTTAAAACTATTAGATGCTGGTATCATATACCCAATCTCTGATAGTAAATGGGTTACTGCAGTGCATGTAGTTCCTAAGAAAGGTGGGACAACTGTTATCCAAAATGCAAGTAATGTACTAATCCCTGCTAGAGTAGTCACTGGTTGGTAAATGTGCATAGACTATAGGAAATTAAATGGTGCTACCAGAAAAGACCATTTCCCTCTCCCCTTCATTGACCAAATGTTAGAAAGATTAGCGAAACACTCTTATTTCTGTTACCTAGATGGGTATTCGGGATTCTTTCAAATTCCTATTCATCCAGAAGACCAAGAAAAGACAACATTCACTTGCCCTTATGGAACATTTGCATATAGGAGAATGCCTTTTGGTCTTTGTAATGCCTCTGCTACCTTTCAAAGATGCAGGATGGCTATCTTTTCTGATTATATTGAAGATATCATGGAAGTTTTTATGGATGATTTTTCCGTGTATGGAACTACTTTTGATGATTGCCTAGCTAATTTATCTAAGGTGTTGCAAAGATGTGAAGAATCAAACCTGGTCCTAAATTGGGAAAAGTGCCACTTCATGGTAAGGGAATGCATAGTTCTGGGACATGTGATATCAGAAAGAGGAATTGAAGTAGATAAGGCAAAAATTGAGATCATTAAAAACATGCCACCACCAACATCAATCAAAAGAGTGCAAAGCTTTTTGGGACATGTAGGATTTGATGTGCAACGCGAGTGACTTTGCAATTGGAGCAATACTCGAGCAAAGAAAAGATAAAAAAACTTTATGTTATTTATTATGCTAGCAAGACATTAGATGATGCGCAAATCAATTATGCCACCACAGAGAAAGAATTCCTAGCAGTGGTGTTTGCAATGGACAAGTTTAGATCTTACCTCATTGGGTCAAAAGTCATTGTATTCACAGATCATGCTGTAATCCGGAACCTTTTGAATAATAAGGAAGCAAAACCAAGGCTGATTCGATGGATCCTACTCCTATAAGAATTTGACCTTGAAATAAAGGACAAAAAGGGATCCGAAAATGTAGTAGCTTACCATCTTTCCAGACTAAAATTGGAGTACATGGAGGACTTTAAAGATTTGCCAATTGATGATTCATTTCCTGATGAGCAATTTCTTGCATTCTCCAAGGCTCCATGGTATGCTGATTTTGTTAATTTTCTTGTATGCAGGATACTGCCTCCAAACATGACTTATCAGCAAAGGAAGAAATTATTACATGATGTAAGATATTACTTATAGGAGGAATCTCTACTGTACAAGAGATGTAATGATGGGCTGATAAGAAGATGCATACCAGAGGAAGATATGAAAAGTGTCATTTATCACTGCCATTCATCACTATATGGAGGACATTTTGGCACCTCAAAAATCGCTGTAAAAATTTTACAAGCAATGTTTTATTGGTCACATTTGTTTAAGGATGTAAGATCCTTTGTGCTAGGTTGTGATCAATGCTAAAGAACAGGTAACAGTTTAAGGAGGAATGAAATGCCACTGCATGGTATACTTGAGATAGAATTGTTTGATGTATGGGGAATAGACTTCATGGGACCATTCCCCTCCTCCCGTGGAAACAAGTATATTTTGGTTGGAGTTGATTATGTATCAAAATGGGTAGAAGCAATTGCGACACCAACCAACGATGCTAGAGTGGTCACAAGGTTCCTTAAGAAAAACATTTTCACATGATTTGGCACAGCACGAGCAATAATCAATGATGGAGGAAGTCACTTCTATAACCAATGATTCAAAAAACTACTGAAAAATTATGGAGTGACTCACAAGGCGGCCACACCTTATCGTCCTCAAACTAGCGGTCAAGTAGAAATCTCAAACAGGGAACTGAAGCAGATTCTAGAGAAAACTATAAACAGGTCCAGGAAGGACTAGTGCATGAAGTTAGATGATGCACTATGGGCATACCGTACTGCATACAAAACCCCAATTGGCACAACACCCTTCCAATTGGTTTATGGAAAATCATGTCATCTTCTTGTTGAACTTGAGCATAAAGCTAACTGGGCAATTCAGATCTTAAACTTTGACTTAAAAGCTGCTGGTGAGAAAAGGCTCTTACAACTGAATGAGTTGGAAGAAATCCGACAGGATGCATACGAAAATGCCAAAATCTTCAAAGATAAAACCAAAAGATGGCATGACAGGCACATAGCAAGGAAAGAGATAAAAGAAGGAGATCTTATACTCTTATTCAACTCTAGATTGAAACTCTTTCTGAGGAAGTTGAAATCAAGATGGTCTGGACCTTTCAAAGTCACCCAAGTCTTCCCACATGGAACAGTAGAGGTATGGAGCGAAACCTTAGGTGCATTCAAGGTCAATGGGCAGAGGCTTAAGCCTTACTTTTAAGGAGAACCCATAGAAGTGGGAGTCAATTACACTCTTGACTATCCTACCGGCAGACCATAAACAAGCAAAGTCCAACTAAAAACTATAAACAAGCGCTTTTTGGGAGGTAACCCAAATTTTTTCTAAACTTTTCTTTTCTTTTTCTTTTTTTTTTCGTATTGATTTTTTTTTCATACTTATTAGCATTTCACTTTGTAGGAATTTTTAGAAAGGGGAGTAGAGATCAAGAGAGGAAAGGAATCACCAAGTCAAAACCACAAAAGGGAATTTGGAGAAAACCAGGGAAGTAGCTCTATTACTCAACTTTACATCCATTTCATGTGTTATGATGATGGAATTTTTCATTTACCAAAGATTTGAAAAATCAGAAAATCACACAGGTTGAGTACTGGTTTTACACGCACCATGTAACTTTCTGGAAGTCCATAAATTTCATGCAATTTCCACTCTTCGGGAAACAGAAAGTTAAACGGGTCCATAGTCCAAGTTACGTGGACTGTGTAATGCCTCTAGCAGAATAACTTAGAGACAAAAATTTACACAGGGCTCCTTGTAATTTACATGGGCCATGTAACATATCCAGCAATGAAATTCGAGAAACAGAAAGTTACACGGGTCCCAAAGCTTATTTACACAGGCCATGTACTACGACAGATTTTGAAAATTTTGGGCAGAAATTTACAAGGCCCTACATGTCAGGACCCATGTAGTGATATACAACCCGTGTATTTCGTCGCAAACGCGACTCTTGGAGTGTGAAACTCGTGAAACGAAGAGTCTTAACGGCTCTTTAAATGCACCCATAGCAATAAAACCCTTCATAAACACAAAACCCTTCGTCTCTTCCCTTCCTAGCCTATAAAAACCTCTCAAATCTCATTTCCCTTCACCAAAATCCTACTTTTCTCCTTCCCAAAAACCCATCCATGGATCCCGCTAAGAGATCTGCAAGAAGGATCGGCTCTTCTTCAAGGCAAAGAGGAGAATCCTCACCTTCTCCACCCCAGCCTCTAACCCAACGCCCAAAAACGAGGGTAGCCACTCCCTAACCATCTCAACAAGCCCCTCCTCCACCGCAACCACAGCCACAATCCCCTCCACAACCTAAAATCTCTATTCCTTGGGGATTTCAAGATGATACCCACAAAGAAATGTGCACCCGACTTCATGCCCGAAAAATATCCTCCACCAAATACATGTATTTTCCGCTTTTGGAACAAACTGGTTTGTAAGATGAAATCAATAGGTTACTTGACAGCATTGGGTGGACAAGGTTTGCCCAACTCTAATTTTTGGCCTACAAAGACACCACGCTAGAATTTTTGGGCAGCTTCAAGGCCACCTTATGGCCTACCGACTGAGAGGACAGGGGCAGGATCGAGTTTCGCCTCCTTGGTGTCGACCGGGTAATGAACATGGACGAGTTCAATGCCATCTTTGGCTTTGACAGCGCCGGCCACCAAGAAATCCCAAGGAACCACATGCTGTATAACAACATCAACTTCTAGGATTCCATTGCACCAAACTCAAAATCGTATAACTCTAGTAAATCTAAATCTACGGGCATCACTAGTCCAGCATTGCGATATATGCATCGGATAGCCGCCCACACCATCATGGGTCGTGGCGATAGCCTTGGCGTTGTCAACGCCAATGAGCTCTTCTTTTTGTGGTGCATGGTAACTAGACAGCGGTGTAGCACTAGCTTCTTCTTGTGCAACCATCTCCGATGCCTTTGCCATCAGTCCACCGAGCACATTGTCCTTGGTGGCCTTGTCACCACCATTGCTTTTCACTTTGGTTTCATTCCAGGACATCACAGACTGCGCTTTGTTACTGGAACGTTGAGAATTGATTAAACTATCTGCATATCCATGGGGATATGTAAGAAGGTGGGCAACACATGCTACTTGGTAGATGCCGAAGGAAACACCATTCCTCAGAGAGATGAGGCAAGAGAGGGACCTGACAAAACTTCACAGCCTCAAGAAGAAGAGCAAGGGTGGATGTTCGAAGAGTCCTCTGTTCGAGTGCCTCCATATACACCACCACTGACAGATTCGGTCATCGCATACCTGCAACGCATGGAGACCACAATATACGGTAGGATGTGAGCTATCGAGGACAGCCTCCAAGAAGCACACAATAAGCTGGACATGCTACTGGACAAGTTAGATGAGGAGGATAAGGAGAAAGAGGAGCCAAGATCACCAACATGACCATCATCATCATCAGAGGCCTTTTAGATCTAGGACTATAGGATAGGATTTTATTGTAATATCTTACATGCCTTAGTCCTAACTTGAAACCATAGGTCTCTTTTATTTGATTTATGTTTAAAAGATTTTCCATGCTTACTAAATAATATGCTTCCTTAAAATTTTTGTATGTTTGCTCTGATTTTAGACATTATGTTAACATTGTGGACAATGTCATGTTTGAGTTTGGGGGGGATACAATTGCATTTGCATACCATTACATGCACATCATTGCATTGTTCAGATTCAGTTACATTATTCTTGTGTATCAAAATTTTTGAGAATTTTTTAAAATTTTTGGACTTTCAATTGTGAAACTTAGCACTATAACCAAATTCTAGTAAGCTAATAATTGGACTCCATGGCATAGAGGAATGAATGTATCTAGATAGGCAAAAAGGGATTCCAACATGTTGTTTGTGAAGAAACTATCTTTAATGGAATTAGACTAGTTAAACCTCCTCATAGCTATTAATTTATTACATTAAACTTGCAAAATTAGGAGAACAATTTTTGAAATACAAGCAAACCTAAAAATGCCTCACTAGCTATAAAACATATCTCTTGGACCTATCAAGGTGAAATCCTAGCATATGCTTGATAAAGAAATGATTAAGGCATTATTTGATATAGCCTCACTAAGCCTTAGCCACCCCTAATTAAAATGTATATCCCTTGTAGCTAACTTGAAGCCTATGTTTATCCCTTAGAATTTATTGCTTACCCATGTTATTTACCTAGCCCCTAGCTTAAACACCTACCATACCTTTTTAAGGAAGCAAAATGCCTAAAGAAAATGAAGAAAGGATGAAGAACTCAAGAAGGAATGCAAGTGTGCAATTGAAATTAAAAGAAAAAAATTTGCCTTTCCAACCCAACAAAAGCAATGAGTTTGGGGGAGAGGACACAAAAAAAAAAAAAAAAAAAAAAGAAGTCGCAAAATAAGTATCATGGAAGCATGCTTAGCATTGTAAAAAGCCAAAGGCCCTTCCTCTCCATACAAAATCAGTGCTTTATGCATACATGTTATCCTCATATTTGCATTCTCTAAAAACCTTTCATTGGCAACCAAGTCATTATCCCTTAGCCCCATTACGACCCTTTTGAAAGACCTTTTGATCTTTTGAAAAGTGCATGCTATATTAGTGGAGAAGGAAAATTGAGATATGCTTATGGAGTTAGAATTGAAATACCTGCACAATAAAAGAGGTAAATTTGGGGGAGTTAGTGTTTCTCAATTCTATCCCGATAAAAAAGGTTGTTTGTGGCTTATTAATGGTCTTGTATAGAGGAATAATTAGTTGAAACACTATGAAATGAGGTGAAGTTCTAAGCAAACAGCTAGTAGAACCCTTACGCCTTGAAAGAAGGAAATTGGAATGAAGGATTGGAGGAGTTCAATTCTATGCTTATTAAATTGATGGTTGTATTCCTAAGTATCCCCTGAAATGTGTTTTAAAATAGAGTTTTGTTTCACTTGAGGACAAATAAAAGCTAAAGTTTGGGGGTATTTGATACATTTGAATTGTATAGATGTTTTTAAACACATTTGCATACTATTTCATAGCATTTAGGCAAGTATTTTCATGCATGATAGTTGATTTCTTGAGTTTTTGTAAATTTTGTTGCCAAGCCCTTTATTCCATATTTCTGCATTATTTCAGGTGTTTGGGTGAAGCCCTAAAGAATGGGAGTGCAAAGGAAAGCTTAGAGAGGTAAAAAGACAGAGAATTGCTGCTGATACAAAGTACACGGGTCATGTAAACCAAGCCTCAGACCCGTGTAACTCTCTGCCAGAAGAAAGCTAAGAGAATCGATGAGAAACACAAGTACACAGGTCGTGTAATCTGTGGGGACCCGCATAAGTCTCTGCCGAAAAACAACTTGAAGAACCTTATGGGAACAACAATACTAGGCCCGTGTAGTTGGCACAGACCCGTGTAACTTTCTGTGTCAGAATAAGATTTCGTAATTCTCCTCCAGCAAGTCACACGGCCCTGCATTACGGGACCCTTGTAATGGCACACGAGCCGTGTACTATGCTATAGCCAGTTTTATAACTCAAATTCCCCTCCTGTTTTCTGATTCAAACGAGACTCCTGAAGCCTTTTAGACTCAAAGCGACCTAACCCTAGAGCAACCAATATAAATAGAAAAGAAAACATCAGAAGACGGGGATTCGCAGGGAGTTCTGCTGAAGGCTGCTGCTGTTGGGCTCTGCGTCAGTACCAAAAGAAGTTTTCCAAACGAAGCTCCAAAAGATCAAAGCTGCAAACTATCTTCGGTTCCTTCGTTTCATCTCCCTAGACAAAATTCTATTGCTTTATTTCTTTTACATGATTTTCTTTTTACTATTTTTTTTTTTACCTTTTATCATGATGTTTGTTGAACTCACCATGAGTGAGTAGTTTCCTTATTCTAGATTTGGGAGAGTAATGCTTGTAATTATTATTATGGATGAGCATTAAGTTTTATTGATTGGATTTGAGATTCGTTTCTTGATTTAATTTCTTGTGATTCTAACGCATGCAATGTGATGGTACCCACTTAAACATGATTGTAGATGTTGATTGAAGGACTGAAAGGCAGAGATTAACATTAGAAAATCAAGATCTTGAGCCTAGGATATCTGACCTAGACATAGGCTGATACCTTTGTGGAACCTAAAAATTGGTCAAAGGTCTTAAAGGATTTTAATTAATTTGATCACTACGAAAGTAGGGTTTGAGTTAATTAAAATACACCCTAAATGCCTTGAGGGAGGATTTAGGATAACTTAGGACTAATTTCCATTAAGGAAAACGATCCTCAATTCAGTAAAAAAACGAGATAACATCCCTAATAAGATTCAAGTGTGAAATCTTAACTCTAGAATTATTCCAAAAGTAGATTACTTCATTTTAAGTTTACTATTCCAATGTTTAAAGTTAACAAACTTCATTCCTTAAATATTTGATAGCCTAGATAGTCAAAATTACTATGTAGATTGGTACTTGCTAAACAAAGGTCCTCGTGGGAATGATACTTTGCTTATCATTTTATTACTTGTTAGCGATCCGTGCACTTGCGGGTTTGTAAAACCAGCAAACAAGAGGCATCTCCTAGAATATGATAAATTATAGAGCCAATTAGCGTGCCTAATTATTGCAAGGTAAGAGAACCTAAAAGTGAGTTTTAGTAAGAAAGTTGCTCTATATGAGGGCAAAGGTATTACTATTGATAGATGTCAGTGGATACTATAATTAGAATAAGTTTAAGATATTAGTGGATTCGAGAGGGATAAGAAATAGGGAAGTTTGATCTATTAGGATGTATCATAATAACTATACAATGCTCTCAATGTTTATTATGTAAGCTACAGATTACAGTATTGACTTGGGATTATTATATAGAGCTATGTACTACTCGATAGTGCACCAAGATAAGGATAATTGCAAATGGCTTCTACTTTGGTATAGCTATACCAGAACGGAGTTCTATTATTGGAAATGAGTTGAAAATCTTAATTAGAGATTTAAAACCCTAAAGTTATAATATTGAAAGGTCATGGTTGTACGGTAACTAGAGTCACTGACTCAATTACCCTAACATTAGTTACAGTACATTAGGATTTGCTATAAGACTAGAGATTTTAGTATAGTCATAAATTAAAGATAACACCTATAGGGTAAGGTCATCTGGTCTCTAATATGAGGTCTTGCAATTATTTTGGTATTGCAATGAACCTTTTGCCTAAAGTTTGGTGAAAAACAGTATCTTATTTGTGTAGTAGCAAGGCATAAGGTATGATTTGTTCCCCTGAGGGAGACAAGATGCTATGGATGATGTTCATAACTCGTAAAATGGTAATTCAAGGAATTTATAGTATGAAAAGAGAGTAGTTTATAGTTTAGTAGAAGAGAAGTTAATGATTGCAAGTCAGTGAAAAATAAGCTATAGAATATCGGTAGATAAAAAAAAACGTAGAAGTGAAAATTTGAATAATCGGTTTAAATGTAATAATGAGATGCTACGAAAATTAGTGGAAGTGCTAGCCAGAATGGTCAGAGAACCGATTCGAAATAATATTGAAGTGTAGAGGATTTATTAGAGATGATAAGAGGTGCCAGCTTTTGACATGACAATTAGGTCAAGAAAGAGAATAAGACTAAAGAATAATATGACCAAAATTTAGTTGTAGGGAAGATAAAGGAGTTAATAAAGAAAAAAAATTGAGAAGCCCATATAAGATTGGGGAGAATAGAATCAGGAATTGAAAGAAGCAAATGCAGTCTTAGAAAGAGTAAAAGAGATCAATTGAAAAGTAAGGATGAAGAATGTAAAAAGGAATGACACTAGGGAGAATAATTATTACGGTATATAACCCAGAAGTGTGAAATTCAGAGGAATTCAAATTGGGACAGTGTTATGAGCCAAACGCTTTCCTATCAAGTAATTTTAAGATGTGCAAGAGTATTTTGAACTGTCCTATCAAGTAAAGGAGTAAATTAATGAGTAATAAGTTAAATTAAAGTAAACAAGATGGTACAAAATAGCACATAGGTATAGATCATGAGTGAAGATAGTAAGATAGTAGTTATGGGATCTACAGCCAAAAATTAGATAAGTATTTCTAATATGACCAATATGGCCACGTCATAAGGAAACATGAAAGAAAATAAGGGACAAAACTATAGTAAGAGAAAATTTGAATTATTTAAAATAAACTAAAAGCTGCATTAGATTGTCAGAAGTCTTAAACTTAAAGAAGAGAGATATTAAAGATAATATGAATAATAAAGTGTTTTGAAGGTTTCCCCCATGAAAGAAGATCATAAGATTATGGAGAAAGAGGAAAACTAAGTCCTCGCTTCATAGAACCATACGAGGTTCTAGAAAAAGTGGGCCCATTAGCACATAGACTTGCTTTACCTCTAAAATTGAAATAAATCCAAACCTAACTTATGATGAGGAACCCATAAAGATCTTGGCACATGAGGTAAAGCAGTTAAGAAATAAATAAATACCACTAGTTAAAGTGCTATGGAACCATCATTTAGGTCAAAAGACCACATGGGAATGTGATAAAGACAAAAGAAGACAACACCCACGATTATTCAAGGACTTGAAGGAGCGGAAGCATGAAAAACACAAGTTTAGATCATTGAAATTCAAAATTTTTCTTCTAGAGTCACATGCATCATGCAAGATTTATTTTTTTATCTATTTGATTTCAATGATAAACAGCATATTAAAACTCTTTTAATATATTTTTGGATCTACATTTTCCATTTAAGATTTTAGAATTAATATATTAATCCATTAGAACCCTAGATTAGATCAAGAACAAGTGCACTAACATTTTGATGCACTGCAGTGTGTTTGGCACCTTTGGGATTCGTCCACACCAAGATCACCTATGGCAGCCTTTGAACAGCTTCTAAAGCTTTTTCTATGAATTAGAAAATCAAGTTTTGCCTTTTGAGAGATTACAGATGTAAACAGGACACTAGAAACAATTTCTACTATTTTTAATTCAAGAGAATGTTTGCTAATCTCTTTGAATTGATGAGAGATGAAGAAGAAGAGGGGAGAGGGCAGCCAAGGGTGGCAGCACAAAGAGAGAATGGCAGCTTGTGTATTTTGTTCTTTCATCCTTACACTTATATAACTAGGTCACCACTTTAAACCCTTGCCACATGTCACATACGATTGGCTCTAGGTTTTAATTGACCCAATCACATTGTGCCAAGTGTCAAACCAATATTTAATCTTGACTTTAATAATCTTACATGATTAAAAGACATTTGGCAAGCTTATGTGTAGTGCCATGTGTTACCATCTCATGGTGCCACATGTCACCTTGTGAAATGACCAAAATACCCCTGTGTCTTAATTTTGAGTTCTCATCCCAAAATAATTATTTCTCTTCTTCTAATCAATTTATATCAAATATAAATTAATTAATTAATCTTTATTAATTAATTTCTCATTAATTAAATTCATATTAAAACACTTTAAATATAAATTTAACTTATACTATACATCCAATAACCTAGATTTGGTTTCAAGCCATGCTAGGGACTTTGCAATCTAATTGCAAACCAAACCTATGTAATTAATCAATTGAACTCTTTAATTAATTAAATCATATTTAATTTGGTGATTACTTGTATATGTGTGTGACTTACTAGGCTCATCACTAATTGGCAATGAGACATGATATCAACTCTTAATATCATTAGAACTCTTTCTTACCATAAACGATTTTTCTAAATCATTTTATGCACCTCATAGACCATGGTTAACACCTAGCATAGCATGCCATGGCCACCCAATTAGTAATAACGTTTACCTTAAAGGAACCTATAGTCATATGTTACCATGCACTAGAATCTCTTTGTTACAAAATCCCAATTCGAGTTGGAGTTATGGTTTATGTCAAACCCCATTTGCTATGAATATTATGTTCACTTTTAATTCCAGTTCTTGATTAAAAAGATTTTCTCATCGGAAACTCTTTTCTGATTAAATCTATCTGTCCTGGCCAGGAACTTGAAACATCAAGAACAATTAAATGAACATAGGATTTTATCCCTATTTACTTAGAGGAACAGATTCCATCTTGATCAACACCTACCTCTATATATAACTAGTAGAAGCCAACACATACCCATATACCCATACACAGTACAAGTATGAAAGCAGTATCAAACTCAAACCACCTATATACAAGATAACTGTGCTATCTCAAGTCTAAAGATTATATGCATTGATATGATTTCTAACAATACATTGACAAGAGTAAACTCCATGTGCTTGTCATAAATATCACTGGTTCGACCTACTTATCATATATAAGTGCCTATCATGTTTGTTATATGGCATGAGACTCACCATTCCATCTTATTTACATCGCATATAAATAACTTGGGAACAAATATGATTACAATATTTCTGGATAAATCATGTCCTTATTGTGAAGTATCCTCGATTGTGAACTAATTTATGATACTTTGTGCTAGAAATACTGTCACTCATATTCCTAAAAACTTAAGAATAGAATTTCTAACAAAATATCAATGGACTTTTTCTATTACACATAAATATATTATGTAAATGGAAAAGTGAAAATGCCTTTTATTAATAAAATATGTACAAGATACATAATAAATGATATGCTCTAGGGCATACTACTAATAGGACTGACATTAGGAAAATTTTGAGGACAAAATTTCTTTTAAGGAGGGGAGAATTGTAATACCCTCATATTAAGTAGTCAGTACATTCTCTCATTGCAGTGGTGGTGTCTATCCGGACGGCTAGAATGTCTGGGACTGTGTTTAATTCACATAGAAGAGACATAAATAAAATTGATAAAGATCAAATGGGGTTGGATTAAAAATAAGAGAAATAAAGCACAAATTGGTTAAATAAGCTAAGGTCCTGGTGATGGGTGACTGACCTTGGAAGTGACTACGAGCTTGGTTGCTACCCTAAATTCGTGTGGGACCCCATGACATCTTAAGTCAAGGGATAATTGTGAAATTATTGGGAGTTAGAAAATCATGGAAATAAAAAGGGAATAAGCACAAATAAGTGAATCAGATTTTAAAAACTCATCAGACATTGTTAAAAGATGGACTATAACCCGATGAGGGGCATTTTGGTCATTTCACTCCTAAAGGTGATTTTTGACCTAAGTGTCCATTAAAATGTATGAGATTAAAATATTGAAAAAGAATTAAAAATATAGAAAGTGTATGGAAAAGAAAAGAAAATAAAAGAAAAGAAAAGAAAAACAAAGTATTATGAAAATTTATTTTTACAATTTTGACATCACAATGACATCATCATGACATAATTAAAATAATAAATTTAATATTTAAAATTTGTGGATAATTGTCTCTATAAGAGACAAATTAAATTAAAAAATAAATAACAATTTTTGTGTCCATCATCTTCCTTGGCCAACTCACTTCATCTCCTCCCTTCCTCTTCATTCTTCCACCATTTTTAAGCCATCCAAGCTTTAAAATCCTTGAATTCCCACCATAAATTCCATAGTTATTAGAATAAAAACTTGATCTTGAACCTTACTAGGAATATTAGGAGTAAAAGAAATATAAGAAATTGAAGACTTTGGGAGATTGAAAATTTGTCAAGTGAGGTAAGTTGATTTCCAAGCTTTCTTCTTATATATTTATTTAATTTAAGTTTAAATAAGTGGAAATAACATGGAAAAAAAATGAAAATCATGCATGAAACCAAGGGTAAGAATTTTGGCCAGCTTGATGTAACCTAGGGTTTGAGTGGATTGATGAAATTAATCTTGAATTTAAGCTTAGGAAATGATGTATACTTGATTGGTGTGTTTGAATTGCATGTGTTGCATGAAATTGGGAAGATGGAGAAATTAGGGTTTATGGAGAATTAGGTTTTTGTGGTAGGTTACCCAATTGAAGTTTGTAATGGTAAATTAAAGTCATATGAGGTGCAATGGATGTGTATTGATGTTGAATTGAGGAATGAAATTGATGAATCGATGGTGTGCCATATGCTGGAATTCTAGATAGTTTGAGTCCACTTAGATGGTTATAAGTTGAGTTATATAGCTCCAATTGGTGTGAGGCTAATTGAAGGTGAAACATAAGACATAGGGCTAGAATTTTCATGAAGAGACCTTGCCCAAAAATTGACCATAGGTTCCCAAAATTTGCCTTGAATCCGTATTACAATTCTGGACCTAACAAAAAATGACCAAATGAATAGTTCTCAGTAAATTAGGTATAATTCACACTAAAAAAACTCTAAATTAGGTGATTGTTGAACCATTGAAAACTTGAAACATAGAAGAACAATTATCATGAAGATCATAAATCCAAATTATGACCTTAACTTAATCAAATTGCTAAGTAAATTCAGTTCATCAAATCTGCCTGATTCTAGACTAACTTAGAAATCCTGGACAAATGGCCATCCGGTTAGTTTTAGCAAAATTGCCATAACTTGGGCTACAAAACTACAAATGCAATGATTTAAAAACCAAAATCTTTGTAAGGCCTAAAACTACAACTTTGATGTTTTTCCCAGATCCTAAAGGAACTTAGGGAAAATGTTAGGAGAATTCAGGACTTCCCATTCTGGAATTCCTGCACTGGAATTATTTTAGCCATTTGACCCTAGGATTGTAATTAGACTATAACTTTCAATAGAAAATTCCAAATTGGATGAGCCAAAATGATCTGAAAACCTAAGAATCAGGGTTACAACTTGTGTTTAGGAACCTTACTCAAATTCTGAATGTAAAATCCTTAAATATTAATTGGAAAGTTGACTTGAAACCTCGAATTCTGGAGTTGTAGGTTTCATGAGTCTAGGTTGGTTAAATTGCCATAACTCACCCTATACAGCTTCAAATTTAGTGATTCTTGAACCTGTGTAATCATGAGACACAGGGGAAGAACTCATATGAGGAAAATGAAGCCAAATTATGACCATAACTAGTCTCATTTGCTTGACAAAATTGAGTTTCAGAATTTGCCCTGATCTAAAACAGTATTGGTCACTATGTGACACCCCTTACCCGACTACAGTGTAGCCGAGCAAGTTATGCCACTCAGTGTGCCGGAGCACTCTATTTTATCTGATTTCATTACAGTCCTTGATTTATTTATTCAAAAACTTTATTGAAGATTTAGGCTATTTTTACTTTTATCAAAATATAACTAAATTGGAAATTTACAAAATTATAACGAAAATCCGACAAAGTCTAGTCTTTAATTTGTACTAACATTACATCATAAACTGCCAAAGACAAATTCAATAAATAATCAATTTCTCAAACTTAATAGTCTCAAAAATTTTCAAACATAATGTATCTCAATGCAGTATCCAGATTTCTCAGAAATCTCATTAGATTTTCAATATCTCAATATTCACAAGTATAATCTCATTATATCTCAAATTCAATTCACATACTAAAATACTTACTTTGAATAGCTTCCATAATTCATAGGTTAATTACATGAGTTTATTTTGTACAAGATATACAAATAATTTACAATGTGCTAGGAATGAATAATATACATAACATGTATAAAATGAGCCCTATCTACATGCATTGCTGAGGAGGTGACAATCTTGAACTCTTCTGACACTTCTGCAGATCTGGACTCCAAAAATCTCAGTCGACAGTCTACTGGTTTTACCTTCAGTACCTGCGCGAGGAAGCAATTCCATCGCGCTAAGCATTTCTGCTTAGTGGTGCAATAATATAACAAGAAATAATATATACAAGTAAAGAAAGAAATAAATGATAATTGGATACTCAAGAATCAATTTAATTTGGTATGGTATTTCTAGTATCAACGATCTTATATACTAGTTTGTTCCTCTTTGGAAGTGCTTAGTTTATAACTTTTCAGTAATACTAGCAGGTATATAATTTATTCTATCTGTATTGTATTTCAAGTTTGTACGGTTCTGCAATTTATATTTTTGTTATGTTTCTTTTGCTAATCTCTTTTGCTTATTCATTCAATACTTACTTTACTTGTCTTGGATTTTCATTATACTTAACTTAACTTAGCTGCTGAATTGAATAATACTTTAATTGATGCCCAAGTAACCTATACTTAGGCTACCGGATGGATAACGGTCGTTGGCACCGACACCATCGTGCCTCGGGCCGTCATACCATGGGACGCAGAGCGTCAACCACGTATGCGATCGGTATGGCTAAAAGCCATGATATCACATAATCGGCATAAAAGCCATGAATACAGGCATAAAAGCCATGAATACGGGCATAAAGCCATGAATACAGGCATAAAGCCTTTCCTTTCGCAGTACTGCTAAAACAATACCCTATTGGCATGCCAAACTATCCAAACCAATCTTGTTAGGTATACTAGGGCATTTGATACTTTAAAATATTAATATATTGTGCTTTATGACTTCATTATTTCATGATAAATTTCAATCATAATTCATACATTCATTTGATCATTTATATGATCACAATTCACATCAATTATCCTTTTATACCATTGTACTCAAAATACTTCTCCTCTTTACAATAATGAGAACTAATGTCTCATTCATACATTAATATGGTTTATTTATCCATTCATTATGCTATTCATATTGATCCCAATTCTAAACAATGGTTCACATGTACCATTGTATTCAAAACATTTTTCCTTTCTCATTTATACATTCAAGAGTCTACTTATGTAATTACAAATTTTATATTTCAAGTTGAGTTACTAATATTTTATGAATTCCATTTGTGATGGGCATATATGCCCTAACTATCTATTCACATCAATTAGGTGACTTATTTTCATGTTTCAAGTAATCCATGAATATTTCATGGATTTCAAATTTATGGCCTAAATTTCTTTTAACAATTTTGACTAGGATGCATAGTCCATATTTGTCATACAATTCTAAGCATTTAAGCTTAGAATTGGTTCTAAATCTTCATCTTAATTCACTAATCATTTTGATTACTATTCACCATACTAGTCAACCAAAATGTTGACCTTTTATACTTAATGGATATATTAATTCTAATTACACCAAGATCTCACATTTTGAGTTTTACATTTACTAGTATTAATAGCCAATTGCAATTTAAAGTCCCCTAGATGCATTTCTAATTACAAATTTTTAATTTCAAGTTTTTGTTTCACTATTAAAAACATAGGTAAACAAAAATATTGAATTTTTCATAGACAATATTTAAATTGGTTTTAACACTCGATGTACCACAATTTGCATTTAAAACTTGTTGGAATCAATTACAAATCCATTTTCAAGCTTATTTCAAGTTTTCATGTCACTATTCACTTCATTAGTCAACTAAAATGTTAACTTTTGCATAGAAAATATGTACATTGACTTTGGCACTTCAAACATACTACATTTTTCATTTAAAACTTGTTGGTTTTGGTCAATTTCTCAAAGCTTAGGTCATTTTGGCAAAATTGCCAATTTTCGGTTTTGGTGCTCCGAAGTTGCACTGTTTCATTGGTCGATTTACTGTTGGAATTTGACAAAACTTCCTTCATAGAAAATGTTCCTTATTTTATCTAGTTGAATTTCTTTTTTTGAATCACTCCATTTGGAGTTTTGTAGCTCAAGTTATGGCCAAAATAAGTTTACTGTTCACGTGCACTGTTCATTTTGAGATTTTGGGTCTGGCAGATTTTTGGTCCAACTTTGGTCAGTAATTTAATCAAGTTAAGTTCATAATTTGGTCTAACTTTCTTCTTATGAAATGTTCTACCATACCTTAGGTTTCTATCGGTTCAAGAATCGCCTAAATCCGAGTTCTCTAGAGAGAGTTATAGCCATCCAAACATTACTGCTCAAGTGAAAATTCTGGAAATCTCAGTACAGTAAACTTCACTTTGCTCAATGATTTGATTAGGTTCTGCTCATAATTTGGGGTATTTTTCTTCATGAAAGTTGTTTTTCTATGTCTTAACTTGTTGCAGTAAAAATATCAGGTCAATTGACGAAATCTACAGTGAGTTATGGCCAAATGAACAGTTACTATTCATTTGGTCATTTCTGCAGGTGCTGTTGCAGGGTGTCCGGATTGGGGCCAACTTTTGGTCCTCTTTCTTTGGTCATTTGGGCATGGTTTCTTCAGCAAAAATGTGTCATTATAAGCCTAGTTTCATGTCCAATTGGCCAAACATCAATTGGACTAACACAGCCCAAGTTATGGCAGTCCAAGTGGACTGAATTTTCAGTCACTCTGCTGCACTAACAAGGCAGCCTACACATTCACTTGGCTATACTATTTTTCAGTCCAATTTATGGTCAACATACCTAAAATGGTCACTAATTGACCCTTATAATGTTCTTTCACAATTTCATAAGCTAAATCCAAATTTCACTTCTCAAAACCCTAGCTTCCAATCCATGAATCATGCAACACATCCCAATTAAGGTCATCAATCATTCATATGTCACTATCTAAGCTTGTATTTAGGTTTTAGCCCAATAAAACTCATCAATTCCTCATCCTATAAGTGCTGACCAAAATTTGCTTCTCAATTTCACACATGATTTTCTTCAATTTCTTAATTATTTATTCATATTCAAACTAAATTTCAATAAGTAAACAAGATTAGGAAGTTAATATGCACTAACCTTATTTGATAAAATTCCCAACTTGTTAAACCTTCACTTTCTTTCCTCTTCTTGGCTGCCAAAAGCTTCCCCAAGAGTTATGGACAAGTTTTGATGAAGGTGACTTAGGGCTTAGTAGTGGAAATTCATGGGAAAAATGAAAGTGATGAAAGAAAACTTCTATGGAGGCTATGGAGAAGAGAGTCACGTATTGGAGGAAGAAGAAGAAGAAGAGCATATTTATTTTGGTCCATTTTGACTCTTTTAAGTGTTTTAAGAATGCTTATTAACTTGTGATTGGTTGGGATTAAGTGAGTGACATCATGTGATGTCATTATCTTTAATTTTCTTTATTTTCTTTTCTTTTCTTTTCTACTAGCTTCAAATTAATTTTTCATCAACATTAGTTCATATTTTATGTCATAATAATTATTTACTTAACTGGACAAGTCGGCCAAAAATCACCTCTAAAGGCGAAATGACCAAAATGCCCTCCGTTTGGCTTAACGGGTCAAAATTGTCTGTACCGATTGAAAATTTTTTCTAAATATTTTCTTGGCATTATAATACCATAGGAACCTCAATGACCCTTCTCTGGAGTCCCAAAAATTATTTTAAAATTTTTCCCCCGGGTCTAGGGCTCCTCGTTGCGAGAACCGCAACTTCCCTCTGGTTACCCTTCGCTTGGGCACCGGCTCATTTGACTTAGTTGTATTTTATTTCTAAAATTTTTACTAAATTTTTCTTACTAATATTTGAGTTAATTATGGTTCCCGACTTTAGTTTAATTATTTTTCGGGCGTTCTAGGTGTGGGACCGACCAAGTCACCATGAGCAGGCGGAATTGCTCTGATGAGTGTTACACACTAGACCAGCACTTGGTAAATTTACCACAACTAAAGCTATAAAACTCCAAATTCAGTGATTCAACTTGGAAAATAAAACTAAGACATAGAAGAATAACTTTTATTAAGATTATATTATTAAATGAGGACTAGAAGTAGGTTGAATTTGGTTCTAAAATCAAGGTTCAAAACTGTCCAAAACCCAAACTCCTTGAATTTACATAAGTAAATTAAGCATTCATTAGATATTAAATTAATTAGTTATTGAAGATAATTCGGATAAGTATTGAGACATTTCCATTGTGTATTTTCAGTGAAAAAATGAGCCTCCTAAAGAAGGGAAAAAGTTGAACTAAGTAAGAGGAGTATAAACAGGTTTGCGCACAACTATTCTTTTCTATTGTTGAATTGACTTTACATGATTTAAATATAAATCCTTTTGTGCACTTAAGAATTTTATGTATTGTTTTGAAGATTGTGAAATGAAATTTCAACAACTAAGTGTGTTTATTGATTGTAAATGCATTTTATTGAATGGAAATTTTTTTGAACTGTATTTACTTAATTTACAATGCAATTCTTTGAATGGAAAATTTTGTGAAATTATTTTGAAACCACAATTAGCATGACAATGTGATTGTGTTCCTCATTATCTTGTCTAGTGAGATGATAGTGATTATGATATCCTCCACTTGTTGGGGTTGAGTTTTCCCTCTCTAGCTAAAGTGATGAGGTGTGTTACCAGTTGTAGAAGGATTGAATGAGTACTCATATTTGCTAGCTACCCCGTGTGTTCTCCTTTAGCCTTTAGTTATTGGGAGTATTAGCTTTGTCATGGTGTACGACCCGATATTGTTTTAGTGCCATGCTCTAAACTGTGTGAATGATTTCAACATTCTTAAATTATGCTTCCTTTGTTAAAATGTGATTGAAACAAATGTTTGTTAGTGGTTGGAAAATAATATATTGTTTTCATGGTTCAAGAAAAATATGAATATTTCAATTGCTTTACTATGAATTGGATAAATCGTGATTACTTGATCAAATATTATTCAACAAATGATTTATATGATTGAAATTATTGACTTTGATTTTATGAATTTTGAAGAATTTAAATACTTTAAGCCTTTTTGCTATGATTTGTCAAAGTATATTTTGTATTGAATTTTAAATTATTAGTTGTACACCACTGAGTTCACCGCTCAGTGATAGCTTTGTATGTTGTCGCAGGTGAAAGAGATGATAGAGCAGCTGAGTAAGACTACTTGAAGCTGTGACTTGAAGACGTGTTATGACTATATTTGGGTATATCATAGGTGTACCCTTGTAAATTAAACTTTGATGTAAACATGTAGCTATTTGCATGTATTTACATTCGAGCAATAGTACAAAAAAAGTTGTAATAAAATTTTGGAATTGTAATTATTGTAATAGTATTTTAAGACTTTATTTACATGTAAATTTTTATAATATTAATTTTATTACTGCAATGAATGCAGATATTTAAGTTTGTTTCTGAATCCTGTAAATAACGAATAATTTTCTTTGTGAAGAAATTTGTTGAGAATGAAAAGAAATGTTTTGAGTTCATTGAGTTTCACTTGGGTATTATATATTTTTGTAACTTGTTTTTCAACAGGTTTGAAAAACTGTTTTATTGCATTTATAGCTGTAACCACGCTGATTTTCTGAAAAATTTTAAAAATGCCTAATTATTTCTAGATAAGTTGCTAAGAAGCACTTGAGTTGAAAACACTTAATTTAAATTTTTATCACCATTTCAAACTTAAAAATAAATTTGCTTTGCCAAAATCTATTGCAGTATATTTAATAGATTATCGGTAGGCAAAGTGCGATGATTTATTAGGTATACTATGAGATCATGCCACATCTTACGATGGGGTAAGGTGTGACATAGTTATTTTAATAAGAAGCAAAATCTCGTGCTATGAAGATTGGTAATAGCACATTTACATTTGGAAGATGAAGGGAAATGCTATGAAGACATAAGGAGGTATCTAGAAGCAAGGGAATACCCATAATCAACCAATAAGAGAGATTGAGCTACAATTCATAGATTAGCCACTCGATTCTTGTGGTGGGGTAACTCTAAAAAAGGTTCTTTAAAGGGCATTTGCTTTTATGTGTGACAAAAATGTTGGCTGAACAAATAATGGAAGAAGTACATGCGAGAATGTGTGGTCTCCAAATGAATGGAAGGGCTTTGGCTGGGAAGATTTTAAGACTAGGTTACCACTGGTCTACCATGGAGACTGACTGTGCTAGGTTTGTTGAGAAATGCCATGAATGCCAAATCCACAGGAACTTAAATCATCTACCACTGAGTGAGCTTTACACTATGACTTCACCATGGCCATTTTTGGTTAGGGGAATAAACAACATCAGAAGGATTACGCCCACAGCTTCTAATGGCTATAGATTTATAATTGTAGCAATTGACTAGTTCAATAAATGGGTTTAGGCTGAATCCTTCAAGGTAGTAGTTGCTAAGCAGATGATCAAGTTTGTATGAAAAAATTTGATCTATCGATTTGAGGAACCTCATGAGATAGTCTTAGGTAATGGCATTTAGTTCAAGGGTGATTTTCTAGAATTGATATTAGAGTTCAAGATTAAGCATCATAAGTCTTCACCATATAGGCCACAGACTAATGAAGCAATGGAAGTAGCAAATAAGAATATGAAAACTATTTTGAGGAAGATGGTCAAAACCTATAAGGATTGGCTTGAGAAACTACCTTATGCTCTTTGGGGTTATCGCACTACTATAAGAACATCCACAGGGGCAACCCCATTCTCTTTAGTATATGGGACTGAAGCAATACTACCCATTAAGCTAGAAGTTGAATCCTTAAGTGTGATGCTTTAAGCTAAAGTCTCAGAAAATGTGTGGGCTTAGAAAAGATATGAAGAATTAGCTTTGATTGATGTGAAAAGAATGAAGGCCTTATATCACATGCAGTCTTATCAAAGGAAGATAGCATGAGCCTTTAACAAAAAGGTTAGGCCAAGAAAAATCAAAGAAGGTGATATGATTTTAAAACAGGCCTGGCCCATTCCTTTTGATCGAGGAGGAAAATGCAAGTCAAACTAGGATGGTCCATATATTGTTAAGAAAATCTTGCCAGGAGGTGCTGTGAGAATATTAGTCCTGGATGGAAATGAGTTCCAGGAACCGGTTAACCTTGAGAGGCTCAAAAGCTACTTTGTGTGAGAAAGGCTCGCTAGGCTAAAAACTCACAAAGGGAGATTTAAGCAAAAGTTATGGTAAAAAAAAAGAAAAAAAAAAGAAAAAAAAGGAAAATAATAAATGCTAGGCTGAAAAATAAAAGGAAAAAATAAAAAGGAAAATAATAAATGGTAGGATGAAAAATAAAAGGAAAAATAATAAATGCTAGGTTGAAAACCCAAAAGGGAAATCTAGGCAAAAGGAAAGTGAGAGAAGATCTGACCTGAAAGGTCATTTAGTAGGTTATAGTTTTATTTTGTTAGTAGTATGCTCTGGAGTATATCATTTTGTATGTATCTTATACATATTTTTATTAATAAAAGGCAATTACACTTCTGTTTGTATAATCTATTTATGTGTAATTGAAAAGTCCATTGATATTTTGTTAGAAATTATATTATTAAGTTGTTAAGAATATGAGTGACAGTACTTCTAGCACAAAGTATCATAAACTGGTTCACAATGGGTATTTCAAAAAGGACATGACTTATCCAGAAATATTGTAATCATGTTTGTTTCCAAAGTATTAATATGAGATATTAATATGTTAGAGTGGTGAGTCTTATGCCACATAACAAACATGATAGACACTTATATATAATAAGTAGGTCGAACCAGTGACGCTTATGATAAGCACATGGAGTTGACTCTTATCAATGCATTGTCATAAAAATCATATCGGTGCATATAATCTCTTGACCTGAGATAACACAGTTATTTTGCATATAGGTGGTTTGAGTTTAATACTGCTTTCATACTTATACTGTGTATGGGTATATGGGCATATGTTGGGTCCTACTGGTTATATATGGAGATAGATTTTAATGATTTAAGTTCCTGGCTAGGATAGATAGTCTTAGCCAGAAAGGAGTTTCTGACAAGAAAGTCTAATTAATCAAGAACAGGAATTAAAATAGAACATGATATTCATAGCAAATGGAGTTTGACATTAACTATGGCTTCAGCTAGAATTGGGATTTTATAATAGAGAAATTTTAGTGCATGTTAATGTATAATTAAAGGTTCATGTTTAAGGTATTCCTTATTGCTAATTGGGTGTGTGACATCCTTACCTTAGGTAGTCCATACATTCTACTGTTCTGGTGATCAATATTTGTCCGGATAGCCAGAATGTCTGGAACTATATTTAAATTATAGTAAGGAGTCATAAATAACCCAAATAATGATAAGAAAAATTAAGGAAAAATTTAGGAAATGAAATGCAATGAAGTTAAACGAGCAAGAGCTACGGTGATGGGTGACATAACGGAAAGTGACTGTGAAGACAGTTAGCAACCCTAGACCAGTGGGAAACCCTGTGAATTAATTTTTGGGACTCTAGTGAAGAATTATTGAGGCTCAGATGACAGAAAAATGCTAAGAAAAATTTGTCAATCAATACAAATAATTTTAGCTCATTAAGCTAAACGAAGGATATTTTGGTCATTTTACCTTCAAAGATAATTTTTGACCAACTTATTCATTCAATTAAGTGAGATTTATGACCTAAAATGTGAATAAATATTACTAAAAAGTCAATTAAAAATAAGTAAAGAAAGAAGAAAGGAAAAGAAAAAGAAAAAGAAATTAAAATCCCAATTATGACATCATGCACATGTCACAATGATGCAATCAAGGTTTACTAACCAATTAACATAAGACACACACATTTAAAAAGTTAAAAATAAATCAAATAAAAGGAGAAAAGCATTCATCTTCTTCATTTTATCCATTTGGCTGAACCACCTCTTAAAAGCCCTCCTCCATTAAAGCTTCTCCAAGCTTCAATTATCTTGAATTCCCACCATATTTTTCTTAAGTTCCCAACACTAAATTTTATCCTAGAACCTTGCTTAACACTTTGGGAGCAAAAAGAGGAGAAGAAATTGAAGTTTTGGATTGGCTTGGATTTGAGCTAGAAGAGGTTAGTGCATATACTTACCTTCCTCTCTCTTAAATTTTTGTTAGGAAGTTAAATTGAATGAGAAATTGGTGAAAAAAAAAAACATATATGTGAGAGTGTGCATGAATTTTGCCAGCTTTGATGTATGAGAGTATGATGAGTTTAATTGATATTAAACTTGCCTAGAGATGGTATGAGATATGTATATATGTGATGGATAGGTTGATGGAGTATAGGTTGCATGAGATGAATATAGAAGTTAGGGTTTTGACATAAATTTGGGAATTTTGTGTTGTGACTTGAATTTGATGTTTCTGAGGTTGATTATTGACTATTAGAAGTGGTATGGATGTGAATTGAAGTTTGAAAGTTGGGTGGAATTGAAAATTGAGAGTGTTGTTCTTAAGCAGGGAATTCTAGACCTATGAGTCCATTGTGTTTAAATAAACATAAGTGGAGCTAGACAGCTCCAATTGGTATGAGACCAATTGGAGATAAACTTTAAGACCTAAAGCAACATTTTTCATGAAGAAACCATGCCAAGAAACCAAACACAAAATGACCAAAAATTGGCTTGAATTCGGGTAACCAAAATCTAGACCTGGAAAAATGACCATATGAACAGTCAATGTTCAAATGGCCATGACTCACTCTAGGAAGGTCAGAATGGCATGATTTTTGAACCATTGGAAAGTTTAGACATAGGAGACCATTTCCTATGAGGAACTTAGAGCCCAGTTCTGACCCTAACCTAATCAAATTATTAACCAAATTTAGTCCAACAAAACTGCCAGAACCAAACTAACCAGAAAATTCTGGACATTGACTAGCCTGACCAGTTTTGGTAAAAGTGCCATAACTTGGTCTACAACACTGCAAATGAAGTAAAACCAAAGCCAAAATTTCTATAAGATCTATAACTACAAATTTAGTGTTTTGACCAAAACTTAGATCCTAATGGAACTAGGAGAAATTGCTAGGACAAATTAGCATTCCAAATCCTAAAATTTAA